>NW_025423408.1:0-90937 GCF_020740685.1 Jaculus jaculus
TTCTCTGAGAAGCCGATTCTCTAACCTAGGGTGATAGCATTCGCTCTCACCCTAGGTTAGAGAATGGGGAGCTTTTTGGACAAAGAGAAGGCCTCGAAGATGCAGGGACTCTCTGCGTGCTAGGGAAAGGGGGCCCCTGACACCCACGGGACTCAAGTGGTCCCATCCGCATGGGACACGCAGAGCTTCCAGGTGAAGAGAGAAGCTACCGTGAGTCCTGAGGCCCTGTCTAGCGGGAGCACCGACGTGTGTTTGAGGCAGCAGGCACACAGGAGTCTCTCGAAAATGTGAGTCACGTCAAACCCATCCTCAGGAATCCATATGCTTTTCACCTTAGGGCCCAGGGCAAAATTGCTGAAGCCAGGCCCGAAAGAATTAGGAGCGTCGCGGTCCATTCGTGTATTCTGAGGGTTTGGGTACCCCCACGCACAGGCTCTGAGAACCATCCTGCCCCGACAATGCATGCAGGTGGAATGAAGGACCAGAAGGCTAAGGATTGGATCATCACGGACGTGCCCCTCCTTCTTTGAGTCACGCCCACAGATATCAAGGGAAATACGCTGAGTACATGACACACGGTCCTCTGTGAGCACAGTTAGGATTTGTTGTGGCCTTGCATGCTCCTCACATCATGAGCAACTCCCAGGTGATATGGAAAGAAAAGAGCAGGCAGGACTCTACTGTATGCTGACATTGTACACGACAGTACACAACAGTGCCTCCAGTGCTCCAAGCAGTTCTTGGGTCTGGCACTGGAATGATATCTTGACTTGCCAGAAAATGATAGCAATGTCTTTGGGTCAAATGGAAGTCACGTTCGTAGTTCTTTCTAAGATATCCCCGTTGCAGGACAAATATTTAGGGCCATGTGTCACCATTGAGACCTCTTGCATAGTTTTCATTTCATCTCTGAAATTCAGAGTCCACAGCAGTTGAGTATCATAAACACAGGGGCTGGAAGTCATGGCAGTCACCTATAGTGTCAGCAGAGATAAGAGGATAAACATAGAAAAAAAAAAAAAAAAGAGGATGAACATGACATTGCAGCCAGCCTGAGGCTACGTGCTGAATCGCAGGACACCTGCTGGTAGAATTCAAGCCCACCTGGAGGTAGAAAGGACAAAGGGAAGAAGCCGCGGGCTGCGTGGCAAGCGGCAAGTGGCGCAAAGGTTAGGTCTTTTGACTCTGAAACCCCAGGACGCCGGTTCGAGCCTTGGGCCATAAGCAGGCCTGAGACACAAGGGGGCGCTCGTGTGTGCTAGGGCACCTGGTGTGCCCATATCCTGCCGTGTGTCCTTTTAACTCTTCTCGATCTCTCTCCCTTTCTCTCTCCTAGTTAAATAAGTAAAATTGGCCCCCCACCCCCCTTGTGTGGGGGTGGGGGGGCGATGAAAACGTGCTCCACACCGGTTTCTGGAGAGGCAGCGCCTCCTTGGCCAGCACCTGTTCTGTGTACTTCGCAATTTGATTCTGATAGAAGGTAAGCAGATCAATTCCTATTCAAGACAAGTCAAGAAGGAATTCAAGGACCTATGGGAGTGGCATTCAACACACAAGCAAGAGTCCTAGCGCCTCTGTCATTGGTGGAAAGAAAACAGCGCTCCTGACAAGTCCCGGAGTTGCCAGGCTCTCTCTCAAGAAACCTGCACCAGCACCCCTGCACGTTTCAGAAGAAGTGACCCCTCATCATCACCAGTGACAAGGGTAAGTGAGCAGTCCACGGAAGTGGACTGAGACGTTCTCGACGGTTTTCTCATGTCTGTATTTTGTTAGATGTCAGGCAGGCTCTCGTGCTCCATCAGCTGGCTTGGTGCTCGGGGAGGCCCTCCGCCTCCAGCCAATTAACGGAGACTTTCTGGAGCTGTCTCCTTGCCAGAGAAACACAGCCTCCGCGCCCTGCTCCCTCGCATTTCAGACAGCCCCATGACAGTAGGCTCACCAATTGTAAGTGAGGGGCTGAACCCGCAGAAATTGCTCAATTTGAACAAGAGCGACTGCGGCTGGCCCATGGCCCTGCGTCGGCCATCTTTGTGAATGCTTGTCAATCTTGACCGTTTCTCTGCTTGAAGAGAGTCTCGTAGGCTCGCTCGATCTCTAGGGTGATAGCATTCGCTCTCACCCTAGGTTTTAGAGAATCGGGGAGCTTTTTGGACAAAGAGAAGGCTTCGAAGATGCAGGGACTCTCTGCGTGCTAGGGAAAGGGGGCCCCTGACACCCACGGGACTCAAGTGGTCCCATCCGCATGGGACACGCAGAGCTTCCAGGTGAAGAGAGAAGCTACCAGTGAGTCCTGAGGCCCTGTCTATGCGGGAGCACCGACGTGTGTTTGAGGCAGCAGGCACACAGGAGTCTCTCGAAAATGTGAGTCACGTCAAACCCATCCTCAGGAATCCATATGCTTTTCACCTTAGAGGCCCAGGGCAAAATTGCTGAAGCCAGGCCCGAAAGAATTAGGAGCGTCGCGGTCCATTCGTGTATTCTGAGGCTTTGGGTACCCCCACGCACAGGCTCTGAGAACCATCCTGCCCCGACAATGCATGCAGGTGGAATGAAGGACCAGAAGGCTAAGGATTGGATCATCACGGACGTGCCCCTCCTTCTTTGAGTCACGCCCACAGATATCAAGGGAATTACGCTGAGTACATGACACACGGTCCTCTGTGAGCACAGTTAGGATTTGTTGTGGCCTTGCATGCTCCTCACATCATGAGCAATCTCCCAGGTGATATGGAAAGAAAAGAGCAGGCAGGACTCTACTGTATGCTGACATTGTACACGACAGTACACAACAGTGCCTCCAGTGCTCCAAGCAGGTTCTTGGGTCTGGCACTGGAATGATATCTTGACTTGCCAGAAAATGATAGCAATGTCTTTGGGTCAAATGGAAGTCACGTTCGTAGTTCTTTCTAAGATATCCCCGTTGCAGGACAAATAATTAGGGCCATGTGTCACCATTGAGACCTCTTGCATAGTTTTCATTTCATCTCTGAAATTCAGAAGGTCAGCAGCAGTTGAGTATCATAAACACAGGGGGCTGGAAGTCATGGCAGTCACCTATAGTGTCAGCAGAGATAAGAGGATGAAACATAGAAAAAAAAAAGAGGTGATGAACATGACATTGCAGCCAGCCTGAGGCTACGTGCTGAATCGCAGGACACCTGCTGGTAGAATTCAAGCCCACCTGGAGGTAGAAAGGACAAAGGGAAGAAGCCGCGGGCCTGCGTGGCAAGCGGCAAGTGGCGCAAAGGTTAGGTCTTTTGACTCTGAAACCCGCAGGACGCCGGTTCGAGCCTAGGGCCATAAGCAGGCCTGAGACACAAGGGGCGCTCGTGGTGTGCTAGGGCACCTGTTGTGCCCATATCCTGCCGCGTGTCCTTTTAACTCTTCTCGATCTCTCCCTTCTCTCTCCTAGTTAAATAAGTAAAATACTTGGCCACCCCCTTGTGTGGGGGTGGGGGGTGGGGGCGATGAAAACGTTGCTCCACACGGTTTCTGGAGAGGCAGCGCCTCCTTGGCCAGCACCTGTTCTGTGTACTTCGCAATTGATTCTGATAGAAGGTAAGCAGATCAATTCCTATTCAAGACAAGTCAAGAAGGAATTCAAGGACCTATGGGAGTGGCATTCAACACACAAGCAAGAGTCCTAGCGCCTCTGTCATTGGGTGGAAAAGAAAACAGCGCTCCTGACAAGTCCCGGAGTTGCCAGGCTCCTCTCAAGAAACCTGCACCAGCACCCCTGCACGTTTCAGAAGAAGTGACCCCTCATCATCACCAGTGACAAGGGTAAGTGAGCAGTCCACGGAAGTGGACTGAGACGTTCTCGACGGTTTTCTCATGTCTGTATTTGTTAGATGTCAGGCAGGCTCTCGTGCTCCATCAGCTGGCTTGGTGCTCGGGGAGGCCCTCGTCTCCAGCCAATTAACGAGGAGACTTTCTGGAGCTGTCTCCTTGCCAGAGAAACACAGCCTCCGCGCCCTGCTCCCTCGCATTTCAGACAGCCCCATGACAGTAGGCTCACCCATTGTAAGTGAGGGGCTGAACCCGCAGAAATTGCTCAATTTGAACAAGAGCGACTGCGGCTGGCCCATGGCCCTGCGTCGGCCATCTTTGTGAATGAGTCAATCTGACCGTTTCTCTGAAGAGAGCCGATTCTCTAACCTAGGGTGATAGCATTCGCTCTCACCCTAGGTTAGAGAATCGGGAGCTTTTTGGACAAAGAGAAGGCCTCGAAGATGCAGGGACTCTCTGCGTGCTAGGGAAAGGGGGGCCCTGACACCCACGGGACTCAAGTGGTCCCATCCGCATGGGACACGCAGAGCTTCCAGGTGAAGAGAGAAGCTACCAGTGAGTCCTGAGGCCCTGTCTTGCGGGAGCACCGACGTGTGTTTGAGGCAGCAGGCACACAGGAGTCTCTCGAAAATGTGAGTCACGTCAAACCCATCCTCAGGAATCCATATGCTTTTCACCTTAGAGGCCCAGGGCAAAATTGCTGAAGCCAGGCCCGAAAGAAATAGGAGCGTCGCGGTCCATTCGTGTATTCTGAGGGTTTGGGTACCCCCACGCACAGGCTCTGAGAACCATCCTGCCCCGACAATGCATGCAGGTGGAATGAAGGACCAGAAGGCTAAGAATTGGATCATCACGGACGTGCCCCTCCTTCTTTGAGTCACGCCCACAGATATCAAGGGAAATACGCTGAGTACATGACACACGGTCCTCTGTGAGCACAGTTAGGATTTGTTGTGGCCTTGCATGCTCCTCACATCATGAGCAACTCCCAGGTGATATGGAAAGAAAAGAGCAGGCAGGACTCTACTGTATGCTGACCATTGTACACGACAGTACACAACAGTTGGCCTCCAGGTGCTCCAAGCAGGTTCTTGGGTCTGGCACTGGACTGATATCTTGACTTGCCAGAAAATGATAGCAATTTCTTTGGGTCAAATGGAAGTCTCGTTCGTAGTTCTTTCTAAGATATCCCCGTTGCAGGACAAATATTTAGGGCCATGTGTCACCATTGAGACCTCTTGCATAGTTTTCATTTTCATCTCTGAAATTCAGAGGTCACAGCAGTTGAGTATCATAAACACAGGGGGCTGGAAGTCATGGCAGTCACCTATAGTGTCAGCAGAGATAAGAGGATAAAACATAGAAAAAAAAAAAATAGAGGATGAACATGACATTGCAGCCAGCCTGAGGCTACGTGCTGAATCGCAGGACTCCTGCTGGTAGAATTCAAGCCCACCTGGAGGTAGAAAGGACAAAGGGAAGAAGCCGCGGGCTGCGTGGCAAGCGGCAAGTGGCGCAAAGGTTAGGTCTTTTGACTCTGAAACCCCAGGACGCCGGTTCGAGCCTTGGGCCATAAGCAGGCCTGAGACACAAGGGGGCGCTCGTGTGTGGCTGGGGCACCCCTGGTGTGCCCCATATCCTGCCGTGTGTCCTTTTAACTCTTCTCGATCTCTCCCTTTCTCTCTCCTAGTTAAATAAGTAAAAATACTTGGGCCACCCCCCTTGTGTGGGGTGGGGGGGGCGATGAAAACGTGCTCCACACCGGTTTCTGGAGAGGCAGCGCCTCCTTGGCCAGCACCTGTTCTGTGGTACTTCGCAATTTGATTCTGATAGAAGGTAAGCAGATCAATTCCTATTCAAGACAAGTCAAGAGAGGAATTCAAGGGACCTATGGGAGTGGCATTCACACACAAGCAAGAGTCCTAGCGCCTCTGTCATTGGGTGGAAAGAAAACAGCGCTCCTGACAAGTCCCGGAGTGTGCCAGGCTCTCTCTCAAGAAACCTGCACCAGCACCACCTGCACGTTTCAGAAGAAGTGACCCTCATCATCACCAGTGACATAGGGTAAGTGAGCAGTCCACGGAAGTGGACTGAGACGTTCTCGACGGTTTTCTCATGTCTGTATTTGTTAGATGTCAGGCAGGCTCTCGTGCTCCATCAGCTGGCTTGGTGCTCGGGGAGGCCCTCCGCCTCCAGCCAATTAACGGAGACTTTCTGGAGCTGTCTCCTTGCCAGAGAAAACACAGCCTCCGCGCCCTGCTCCCTCGCATTCAGACAGCCCCCATGACAGTAGGCTCACCAATTGTAAGTGAGGGGCTGAACCCGCAGAAATTGCTCAATTTGAACAAGAGCGACTGCGGCTGGCCCATGGCCCTGCGTCGGCCATCTTTGTGAATGATGTCAATCTGACCGTTTCTCTGAAGAGAGCCGATTCTCTAACCTAGGTGATAGCATTCGCTCTCACCCTAGGTTAGAGAATCGGGAGCTTTTTGGACAAAGAGAAGGCCTCGAAGATGCAGGGACTCTCTGCGTGCTAGGGAAAGGGGGCCCCTGACACCCACGGGACTCAAGTGGTCCCATCCGCATGGGACACGCAGAGCTTCCAGGTGAAGAGAGAAGCTACCAGTGAGTCCTGAGGCCCTGTCTAGCGGGAGCACCGACGTGTGTTTGAGGCAGCAGGCACACAGGAGTCTCTCGAAAAATGTGAGTCACGTCAACCCCATCCTCAGGAATCCCTATGCTCTCACCTTAGGGGCCCCAGGGGCAAAATTGCTGAAAGCCAGGCCCGAAAGAAATTAGGAGGCTGTCCGCGGTCCCATTCGTGTATTCTGAGGGTTTGGGTACCCCCACGCACAGCTCTTGAGAACCATCCTGCCCCGCAATGCACTGCAGGGGTGGATGAATGGACCAGAATGCTAAGAGTGGATCATCACGGACGTGCCCCTCCTTCTTTGAGTCTCGCCCACAGATATCAAGGGATATACGCCTGAGTAATGACACACTGTGGTCCTCTGTGAGCACATTAGAATTTGTTGTGGGCCTTGCATGCTCCTCACATCATGAGCAACTCCCAGGTGATAAGGAAAGAAAAGAGCAGGCAGGACCTCTACATGTATGCTGACATTGTACACGGAGCAGTACACAACAGTGCCTCCAGTGCTCCAAGCAGGTTCTTGGGTCTGGCACTGGAATGATATCTTGACTTGCCAGAAAATGATAGCAATGTCTTTGGGTCAAATGGAGTCACGTTCGTAGTTCTTTCTAAGATATCCCCGTTGCAGGACAAATATTTAGGGCCATGTGTCACCATTGAGACTCTTGCATAGTTTTCCTTTCATCTCTGAAATTCAGAGGTCACAGCAGTTGAGTATCATAAACACAGGGGGCTGGAAGTCATGGCAGTCACCTATAGTGTCAGCAGAGATAAGAGGATAAACATAGAAAAAAAAAAAAAAAGAGGATGAACATGACATTGCAGCCAGCCTGAGGCTACGTGCTGAATCGCAGGACACTGCTGGTAGAATTCAAGCCCACATGGAGGTAGAAAGGACAAAGGGAAGAGAGCCGCGGGCTGCGTGGCAAGCGGCAAGTGGCGCAAAGGTTAGGTCTTTTGACTCTGAAAACCCCAGGACGCCGGTTCGAGCCTTGGGCCATAAGCAGGCCTGAGACACAAGGGGGCGCTCGTGTGTGCTAGGGCACCTGGTGTTTGCCCATATCCTGCCGTGTGTCCTTTTAACTCTTCTCGATCTCTACCCTTTTCTCTCTCCTAGTTAAATAAGTAAAATACTTGGCCACCCCCCCTTGTGTCCGGGGGTGGGGGGGGGCGATGAAACGTGCTCCACACCTCGGTTTCTGGAGAGGCAGGCCTCCTAGGCCAGCACCTGTTCTGTGTACTTCGCAATTGATTCTGATAGAAGGTAAGCAGATCAATTTCCTATTCAAGACAAGTCAAGAAGGAATTCAAGGACCTATGGGAGTTGGCATTCAACACACAAGCAGAGTCCTAGCGCCTCTGTCATTGGGTGGGAAAGAAAACAGCGCTCCTGACAAGTCCCGGAGTTGCCAGGCTCTCTCTCAAGAAACCTGCACCAGCAACCCCCCTGCACGTTTCAGAAGAAGTGACCCCTCATCATCACCAGTGACAAGGGTAAGTGAGCAGTCCACGGTAGTGGACTGAGACGTTCTCGACGGGTTTTCTCATGTCTGTATTTGTTAGATGTCAGGACAGGCTCTCGTGCTCCATCAGCTGGCTTGGTGCTCGGGGAGGGCCCTCCGCCTCCAGCCAATTAACGGAGACTTTCTGGAGCTGTCCCCTTGCCAGAGAAACACAGCCTCCGCGCCCTGCTCCCTCGCATTTCAGACAGCCCCATGACAGTAGGCTCACAATTGTAAGTGAGGGGCTGAACCCGCAGAAATTGCTCAATTTGAACAAGAGCGACTGGCGGCTTGCCCATGGCCCTGCGTCGGCCATCATTGTGAATGATGTCAATCTGACCGTTTCTCTGAAGAGAGCCGATACTCTAACCTAGGGTGATAGCATTCGCTCCACCCTAGGTTAGAGAATACGGGAGCTATTTTGGACAAAGAGAGAGTCCTCGAAGATGCAGGGACTCTCCTGCGTGCTAGGGAAAGGGGGCCCCTGACACCCCACGGGACTCAAGTGGTCCCCATCCGCATGGGACACGCAGAGCTTCCAGGTGAGAGAGAAGCTACCAGTGAGTCCTGAGGCCCTGTCTATGTCGGGGAGCACCGACGTGTGTTTGAGGCAGCAGGCACCACAGGCAGTCTCTCGAAACTGTGAGTCACGTCAAACCCATCCTCAGGAATCCATATGCATTTTTCAACCTTAGAGGCCCAGGGCAAAATTGCTTGAAGCCAGGCCCGAAAGAATTAGGATCGTCGCGGTCCATTCGTGTATTCTGAGGGTTTGGGTACCCCCACGCTCAGGCCTCTGAGAACCATCCTGCCCCGACAATGCATGCAGGTGGAATGAAGGATCCAGAAGGCTAAGGATTGGATCATCACGGACGTGCACCTCCTTCTTTGAGTCACGCCCACACAGATATCAAGGGAAATACGCTGAGTACACATGACACACGGTCCTCTGTGAGCACAGTTAGGGATTTGTTGTGGCCTTGCATGCTCCTCACATCATGAGGCAACTCCCAGGTGATATGGAAAGAAAAGAGCAGGCAGGACTCTACTGTATGCTGACATTGTACACGACAGTACACAACAGTGCCTCCAGTGCTCCAAGCAGGTTCTTGGGTCTGGCACTGGAATGATATCTTGACTTGCCAGAAAATGATAGCAATGTCTTTGGGTCAAATGGAAGTCACGTTCGTAGTTCTTTCTAGATATCCCCGTTGCAGGACAAATATTTAGGGCCATGTGTCACCATTGAGACCTCTTGCATAGTTTTCATTTCATATCTGAAATTCAGAGGTCACAGCAGTTGAGTATCATAAACACAGGGGGCTGGAAGTCATGGCAGTCACCTATAGTGTCAGCAGAGATAAGAGGATAAACATAGAAAAAAAAAAAAAAAAGAGGATGAACATGACATTGCAGCCAGCCGAGGCTACGTGCTGAATCGCAGGACACCTGCTGGTAGACTTCCAGCCCCCTGGAGGTAGAAAGGACAAAGGGAAGAAGCCGCGGGCTGCGTGGCAAGCGGCAAGTGGCGCAAAGGTTAGGTCTTTTGACTCTGAAACCCCAGGACGCCGGTTCGAGCCTTGGGCCATAAGCAGGCCTGAGACACAAGGGGGCGCTCGTGTGTGCTAGGGCACCTGGTGTGCCCATATCCTGCCGTGTGTCCTTTTAACTCTTCTCGATCTCTCCCTTTCTCTCTCCTAGTTAAATAAGTAAAATACTTGGCCACCCCCCTTGTGTGGGGGTGGGGGGGGGCGATGAAAAACGTGCTCCACACCGGTTTCTGGAGAGGCAGCGCCTCCTTGGCCAGCACCTGTTCTGTGTACTTCGCAATTTGATTCTGATAGAAGGTAAGCAGATCAATTCCTATTCAAGACAAGTCAAGAAGGAATTCAAGGACCTATGGGAGTGGCATTCAACACACAAGCAAGAGTCCTAGCGCCTCTGTCATTGGGTGGAAAGAAAACAGCGCTCCTGACAAGTCCCGGAGTTGCCAGGCTCTCTCTCAAGAAACCTGCACCAGCACCCCTGCACGTTTCAGAAGAAGTGACCCCTCATCATCACCAGTGACAAGGGTAAGTGAGCAGTCCACGGAAGTGGACTGAGACGTTCTCGACGGTTTTCTCATGTCTGTATTTGTTAGAGGTTAGGCAGGCTCTCGTGCTCCATCAGCTGGCTTGGTGCTCGGGGAGGCCCTCCGCCTCCAGCCAATTAACGGAGACTTTCTGGAGCTGTCTCCTTGCCAGAGAAACACAGCCTCCGCGCCCTGCTCCCTCGCATTTCAGACAGCCCCATGACAGTAGGCTCACCAATTGTAAGTGAGGGGCTGAACCCGCAGAAATTGCTCAATTTGAACAAGAGCGACTGCGGCTGGCCCATGGCCCTGCGTCGGCCATCTTTGTGAATGATGTCAATCTGACCGTTTCTCTGAAGAGAGCCGATTCTCTAACCTAGGGTGAGAGCGAATGCTATCACCCTAGGTTAGAGAATCGGGAGCTTTTTGGACAAAGAGAAGGCCTCGAAGATGCAGGGACTCTCTGCGTGCTAGGGAAAGGGGGCCCCTGACACCCACGGGGACTCAAGTGGTCCCATCCGCATGGGACACGCAGAGCTTCCAGGTGAAGAGAGAAGCTACCAGTGAGTCCTGAGGCCCTGTCTAGCGGGAGCACCGACGTGTGTTTGAGGCAGCAGGCACACAGGAGTCTCTCGAAAATGTGAGTCACGTCAAACCCATCCTCAGGAATCCATATGCTTTTCACCTTAGAGGCCCAGGGCAAATTTGCTGAAGCCAGGCCCGAAAGAATTAGGAGCGTCGCGGTCCATTCGTGTATTCTGAGGGTTTGGGTACCCCCACGCACAGGCTCTGAGAACCATCCTGCCCCGACAATGCATGCAGGTGGAATGAAGGACCAGAAGGCTAAGGATTCGGATCATCACGGACGTGCCCCTCCTTCTTTGAGTCACGCCCACAGATATCAAGGGAAATACGCTGAGTACATGACACACGGTCCTCTGTGAGCACAGTTAGGATTTGTTGTGGCCTTGCATGCTCCTCACATCATGAGCAACTCCCAGGTGATATGGAAAGAAAAGAGCAGGCAGGACTCTACTGTATGCTGACATTGTACACGACAGTACACAACAGTGCCTCCAGTGCTCCAAGCAGGTTCTTGGGTCTGGCACTGGAATGATATCTTGACTTGCCAGAAAATGATAGCAATGTCTTTGGGTCAAATGGAAGTCACGTTCGTAGTTCTTTCTAAGATATCCCCGTTGCAGGACAAATATTTAGGGCCATGTGTCACCATTAAGACCTCTTGCATAGTTTTCATTTCATCTCTGAAATTCAGAGGTCACAGCAGTTGAGTATCATAAACACAGGGGGCTGGAAGTCATGGCAGTCACCTATAGTGTCAGCAGAGATAAGAGGATAAACATAGAAAAAAAAAAAAAAAAAGAGGATGAACATGACATTGCAGCCAGCCTGAGGCTACGTGCTGAATCGCAGGACACCTGCTGGTAGAATTCAAGCCCACCTGGAGGTAGAAAGGACAAAGGGAAGAAGCCGCGGGCTGCGTGGCAAGCGGCAAGTGGCGCAAAGGTTAGGTCTTTTGACTCTGAAACCCCAGGACGCCGTTTCGAGCCTTGGGCCATAAGCAGGCCTGAGACACAAGGGGGCGCTCGTGTGTGCTAGGGCACCTGGTGTGCCCATATCCTGCCGTGTGTCCTTTTAACTCTTCTCGATCTCTCCCTTTCTCTCTCCTAGTTAAATAAGTAAAATACTTGGCCACCCCCCTGTGTGGGGGTGGGGGGGGCGATGAAAACGTGCTCCACACCGGTTTCTGGAGAGGCAGCGCCTCCTTGGCCAGCACCTGTTTCTGTGTACTTCGCAATTTGATTCTGATAGAAGGTAAGCAGATCAATTCCTATTCAAGACAAGTCAAGAAGGAATTCAAGGACCTATGGAGTGGCATTCAACACACAAGCAAGAGTCCTAGCGCCTCTGTCATTGGGTGGAAAGAAAACAGCGCTCCTGACAAGTCCCGGAGTTGCCAGGCTCTCTCTCAAGAAACCTGCACCAGCACCCCTGCACGTTTCAGAAGAAGTGACCCCTCATCATCACCAGTGACAAGGGTAAGTGAGCAGTCCACGGAAGTGGACTGAGACCTTCTCGACGGTTTTCTCATGTCTGTATTTGTTAGATGTCAGGCAGGCTCTCGTGCTCCATCAGCTGGCTTGGTGCTCGGGGAGGCCCTCCGCCTCCAGCCAATTAACGGAGACTTTCTGGAGCTGTCTCCTTGCCAGAGAAACACAGCCTCCGCGCCCTGCTCCCCTCGCATTTCAGACAGCCCCATGACAGTAGGCTCACCAATTGTAAGTGAGGGGCTGAACCCGCAGAAATTGCTCAATTTGAACAAGAGCGACTGCGGCTGGCCCATGGCCCTGCGTCGGCCATCTTTGTGAATGATGTCAATCTGACCGTTTCTCTGAAGAGAGCCGATTCTCTAACCTTCTAATTCGCTCTCACCCTAGGTTAGAGAATCGGGAGCTTTTTGGACAAAGAGAAGGCCTCGAAGATGCAGGGACTCTCTGCGTGCTAGGGAAAGGGGGCCCCTGACACCCACGGGACTCAAGTGGTCCCATCCGCATGGGACACGCAGAGCTTCCAGGTGAAGAGAGAAGCTACCAGTGAGTCCTGAGGCCCTGTCTAGCGGGAGCACCGACGTGTGTTTGAGGCAGCAGGCACACAGGAGTCTCTCGAAAATGTGAGTCACGTCAAACCCATCCTCAGGAATCCATATGCTTTTCACCTTAGAGGCCCAAGGCCAAAATTGCTGAAGCCAGGCCCGAAAGAATTAGGAGCGTCGCGGGTCCATTCGTGTATTCTGAGGGTTTGGGTACCCCAACGCACAGGCTCTGAGAAGCCATCCTGCCCCGACAATGCATGCAGGTGGAATGAAGGACCAGAAGGCTGAAGGATTGGATCATCACGGACGTGCCCCCCCCTTCTTTGAGTCACGCCCACAGATATCAAGGGAAATACGCTGAGTACATGACACACGGTCCTCTGTGAGCACAGTTAGGATTTGTTGTGGCCTTGCATGCTCCTCACATCATGAGCAACTCCCAGGTGATATGGAAAGAAAAGAGCAGGCGGACTCTACTGTATGCTGACATTGTACACGACAGTACACAACAGTGCCTCCAGTGCTCCAAGCAGGTTCTTGGGTCTGGCACTGGAATGATATCTTGACTTGCCAGAAAATGATAGCATGTCTTTGGGTCAAATGGAAGTCACGTTCGTAGTTCTTTCTAAGATATCCCCGTTGCAGGACAAATATTTAGGGGCCATGTGTCACCATTGAGACCTCTTGCAATAGTTTTCATTTCATCTCTGAAATTCAGAGGTCACAGCAGTTGAGTATCATAAACACAGGGGGCTGGAAGTCATGGCAGTCACCTATAGTGTCAGCAGAGATAAGAGGATAAACATAGAAAAAAAAAAAAAAAAGAGGATGAACATGACATTGCAGCCAGCCTGAGGCTACGTGCTGAATCGCAGGACACCTGCTGGTAGAATTCAAGCCCACCTGGAGGTAGAAAGGACAAAGGGAAGAAGCCGCGGGCTGCGTGGCAAGCGGCAAGTGCCACAAAGGTTAGGTCTTTTGACTCTGAAACCCCAGGACGCCGGTTCGAGCCTTGGCCATAAGCAGGCCTGAGACACAAGGGGGGCGCTCGTGTGTGCTAGGGCACCTGGTGTGCCCATATCCTGCCGTGTGTCCTTTTAACTCTTCTCGATCTCTCCCTTTCTCTCTCCTAGTTAAATAAGTAAAATACTTGGCCACCCCCCTTGTGTGGGGGTGGGGGGGGGGGCGATGAAAACGTGCTCCACACCGGTTTCTGGAGAGGCAGCGCCTCCTTGGCCACACCTGTTCTGTGTACTTCGCAATTTGATTCTGATAGAAGGTAAGCAGATCAATTCCTATTCAAGACAAGTCAAGAAGGAATTCAAGGACCTATGGGAGTGGCATTCAACACACAAGCAAGAGTCCTAGCGCCTCTGTCATTGGGTGGAAAGAAAAACAGCGCTCCTGACAAGTCCCGGAGTTGCCAGGCTCTCTCTCAAGAAACCTGCACCAGCACCCCTGCACGTTTCAGAAGAAGTGACCCCTCATCATCACCAGTGACAAGGGTAAGTGAGCAGTCCACGGAAGTGGACTGAGACGTTCTCGACGGTTTTCTCATGTCTGTATTTGTTAGATGTCAGGCAGGCTCTCGTGCTCCATCAGCTGGCTTGGTGCTCGGGGAGGCCCTCCGCCTCCAGCCAATTAACGGAGACTTTCTGGAGCTGTCTCCTTGCCAGAGAAACACAGCCTCCGCGCCCTGCTCCCTCGCATTTCAGACAGCCCCATGACAGTAGGCTCACCAATTGTAAGTGAGGGGCTGAACCCGCAGAAATTGCTCAATTTGAACAAGAGCGACTGCGGCTGGCCCATGGCCCTGCGTCGGCCATCTTTGTGAATGATGTCAATCTGACCGTTTCTCTGAGAGAGCCGATTCTCTAACCTAGGGTGATAGCATTCGCTCTCACCCTAGGTTAGAGAATCGGGAGCTTTTTGGACAAAGAGAAGGCCTCGAAGATGCAGGGACTCTCTGCGTGCTAGGGAAAGGGGGCCCCTGACACCCACGGGACTCAAGTGGTCCCATCCGCATGGGACACGCAGAGCTTCCAGGTGAAGAGAGAAGCTACCAGTGAGTCCTGAGGGCCTGTCTAGCGGGAGCACCGACGTGTGTTTGAGGCAGCAGGCACACAGGAGTCTCTCGAAAATGTGAGTCACGTCAAACCCATCCTCAGGAATCCATATGCTTTTCACCTTAGAGGGCCCAGGGCAAAATTGCTGAAGCCAGGCCCGAAAGAATTAGGAGCGTCGCGGTCCATTCGTGTATTCTGAGGGTTTGGGTACCCCCACGCACAGGCTCTGAGAACCATCCTGCCCCGACAATGCATGCAGGTGGAATGAAGGACCAGAAGGCTAAGGATTGGATCATCACGGACGTGCCCCTCCTTCTTTGAGTCACGCCACAGATATCAAGGGAAATACGCTGAGTACATGACACACGGTCCTCTGTGAGCACAGTTAGGATTTGTTGTGGCCTTGCATGCTCCTCACATCATGAGCAACTCCCAGGTGATATGGAAAGAAAAGAGCAGGCAGGACTCTACTGTATGCTGACATTGTACACGACAGTACACAACAGTGCCTCCAGTGCTCCAAGCAGGTTCTTGGGTCTGGCACTGGAATGATATCTTGACTTGCCAGAAAATGATAGCAATGTCTTTGGGTCAAATGGAAGTCACGTTCGTAGTTCTTTCTAAGATATCCCCGTTGCAGGACAAATATTTAGGGCCATGTGTCACCATTGAGACCTCTTGCATAGTTTTCATTTCATCTCTGAAATTCAGAGGTCACAGCAGTTGAGTATCATAAACACAGGGGGCTGGAAGTCATGGCAGTCACCTATAGTGTCAGCAGAGATAAGAGGATAAACATAGAAAAAAAAAAAAAAAGAGGATGAACATGACATTGCAGCCAGCCTGAGGCTACGTGCTGAATCGCAGGACACCTGCTGGTAGAATTCAAGCCCACCTGGAGGTAGAAAGGACAAAGGGAAGAAGCCGCGGGCTGCGTGGCAAGCGGCAAGTGGCGCAAAGGTTAGGTCTTTTGACTCTGAAACCCCAGGACGCCGGTTCGAGCCTTGGGCCATAAGCAGGCCTGAGACACAAGGGGGCGCTCGTGTGTGCTAGGGCACCTGGTGTGCCCATATCCTGCCGTGTGTCCTTTTAACTCTTCTCGATCTCTCCCTTTCTCTCTCCTAGTTAAATAAGTAAAATACTTGGCCACCCCCCTTGTGTGGGGGTGGGGGGGGGCGATGAAAACGTGCTCCACACCGGTTTCTGGAGAGGCAGCGCCTCCTTGGCCAGCACCTGTTCTGTGTACTTCGCAATTTGATTCTGATAGAAGGTAAGCAGATCAATTCCTATTCAAGACAAGTCAAGAAGGAATTCAAGGACCTATGGGAGTGGCATTCAACACACAAGCAAGAGTCCTAGCGCCTCTGTCATTGGGTGGAAAGAAAACAGCGCTCCTGACAAGTCCCGGAGTTGCCAGGCTCTCTCTCAAGAAACCTGCACCAGCACCCCTGCACGTTTCAGAAGAAGTGACCCCTCATCATCACCAGTGACAAGGGTAAGTGAGCAGTCCACGGAAGTGGACTGAGACGTTCTCGACGGTTTTCTCATGTCTGTATTTGTTAGATGTCAGGCAGGCTCTCGTGCTCCATCAGCTGGCTTGGTGCTCGGGGAGGCCCTCCGCCTCCAGCCAATTAACGGAGACTTTCTGGAGCTGTCTCCTTGCCAGAGAAACACAGCCTCCGCGCCCTGCTCCCTCGCATTTCAGACAGCCCCATGACAGTAGGCTCACCAATTGTAAGTGAGGGGCTGAACCCGCAGAAATTGCTCAATTTGAACAAGAGCGACTGCGGCTGGCCCATGGCCCTGCGTCGGCCATCTTTGTGAATGATGTCAATCTGACCGTTTCTCTGAAGAGAGCCGATTCTCTAACCTAGGGTGATAGCATTCGCTCTCACCCTAGGTTAGAGAATCGGGAGCTTTTTGGACAAAGAGAAGGCCTCGAAGATGCAGGGACTCTCTGCGTGCTAGGGAAAGGGGGCCCCTGACACCCACGGGACTCAAGTGGTCCCATCCGCATGGGACACGCAGAGCTTCCAGGTGAAGAGAGAAGCTACCAGTGAGTCCTGAGGCCCTGTCTAGCGGGAGCACCGACGTGTGTTTGAGGCAGCAGGCACACAGGAGTCTCTCGAAAATGTGAGTCACGTCCAAACCCATCCTCAGGAATCCATATGCTTTTCACCTTAGAGGCCCAGGGCAAAATTGCTGAAGCCAGGCCCGAAAGAATTAGGAGCGTCGCGGTCCATTCGTGTATTCTGAGGGTTTGGGTACCCCCACGCACAGGCTCTGAGAACCATCCTGCCCCGACAATGCATGCAGGTGGAATGAAGGACCAGAAGGCTAAGGATTGGATCATCACGGACGTGCCCCTCCTTCTTTGAGTCACGCCCACAGATATCAAGGGAAATACGCTGAGTACATGACACACGGTCCTCTGTGAGCACAGTTAGGATTTGTTGTGGCCTTGCATGCTCCTCACATCATGAGCAACTCCCAGGTGATATGGAAAGAAAAGAGCAGGCAGGACTCTACTGTATGCTGACATTGTACACGACAGTACACAACAGTGCCTCCAGTGCTCCAAGCAGGTTCTTGGGTCTGGCACTGGAATGATATCTTGACTTGCCAGAAAATGATAGCAATGTCTTTGGGTCAAATGGAAGTCACGTTCGTAGTTCTTTCTAAGATATCCCCGTTGCAGGACAAATATTTAGGGCCATGTGTCACCATTGAGACCTCTTGCATAGTTTTCATTTCATCTCTGAAATTCAGAGGTCACAGCAGTTGAGTATCATAAACACAGGGGGCTGGAAGTCATGGCAGTCACCTATAGTGTCAGCAGAGATAAGAGGATAAACATAGAAAAAAAAAAAAAAAGAGGATGAACATGACATTGCAGCCAGCCTGAGGCTACGTGCTGAATCGCAGGACACCTGCTGGTAGAATTCAAGCCCACCTGGAGGTAGAAAGGACAAAGGGAAGAAGCCGCGGGCTGCGTGGCAAGCGGCAAGTGGCGCAAAGGTTAGGTCTTTTGACTCTGAAACCCCAGGACGCCGGTTCGAGCCTTGGGCCATAAGCAGGCCTGAGACACAAGGGGGCGCTCGTGTGTGCTAGGGCACCTGGTGTGCCCATATCCTGCCGTGTGTCCTTTTAACTCTTCTCGATCTCTCCCTTTCTCTCTCCTAGTTAAATAAGTAAAATACTTGGCCACCCCCCCTTGTGTGGGGGTGGGGGGGGGCGATGAAAACGTGCTCCACACCGGTTTCTGGAGAGGCAGCGCCTCCTTGGCCAGCACCTGTTCTGTGTACTTCGCAATTTGATTCTGATAGAAGGTAAGCAGATCAATTCCTATTCAAGACAAGTCAAGAAGGAATTCAAGGACCTATGGGGAGTGGCATTCAACACACAAGCAAGAGTCCTAGCGCCTCTGTCATTGGGTGGAAAGAAAACAGCGCTCCTGACAAGTCCCGGAGTTGCCAGGCTCTCTCTCAAGAAACCTGCACCAGCACCCCTGCACGTTTCAGAAGAAGTGACCCCTCATCATCACCAGTGACAAGGGTAAGTGAGCAGTCCACGGAAGTGGACTGAGACGTTCTCGACGGTTTTCTCATGTCTGTATTTGTTAGATGTCAGGCAGGCTCTCGTGCTCCATCAGCTGGCTTGGTGCTCGGGGAGGCCCTCCGCCTCCAGCCAATTAACGGAGACTTTCTGGAGCTGTCTCCTTGCCAGAGAAACACAGCCTCCGCGCCCTGCTCCCTCGCATTTCAGACAGCCCCATGACAGTAGGCTCACCAATTGTAAGTGAGGGGCTGAACCCGCAGAAATTGCTCAATTTGAACAAGAGCGACTGCGGCTGGCCCATGGCCCTGCGTCGGCCATCTTTGTGAATGATGTCAATCTGACCGTTTCTCTGAAGAGAGCCGATTCTCTAACCTAGGGTGATAGCATTCGCTCTCACCCTAGGTTAGAGAATCGGGAGCTTTTTGGACAAAGAGAAGGCCTCGAAGATGCAGGGACTCTCTGCGTGCTAGGGAAAGGGGGCCCCTGACACCCACGGGACTCAAGTGGTCCCATCCGCATGGGACACGCAGAGCTTCCAGGTGAAGAGAGAAGCTACCAGTGAGTCCTGAGGCCCTGTCTAGCGGGAGCACCGACGTGTGTTTGAGGCAGCAGGCACACAGGAGTCTCTCGAAAATGTGAGTCACGTCAAACCCATCCTCAGGAATCCATATGCTTTTCACCTTAGAGGCCCAGGGCAAAATTGCTGAAGCCAGGCCCGAAAGAATTAGGAGCGTCGCGGTCCATTCGTGTATTCTGAGGGTTTGGGTACCCCCACGCACAGGCTCTGAGAACCATCCTGCCCCGACAATGCATGCAGGTGGAATGAAGGACCAGAAGGCTAAGGATTGGATCATCACGGACGTGCCCCTCCTTCTTTGAGTCACGCCCACAGATATCAAGGGAAATACGCTGAGTACATGACACACGGTCCTCTGTGAGCACAGTTAGGATTTGTTGTGGCCTTGCATGCTCCTCACATCATGAGCAACTCCCAGGTGATATGGAAAGAAAAGAGCAGGCAGGACTCTACTGTATGCTGACATTGTACACGACAGTACACAACAGTGCCTCCAGTGCTCCAAGCAGGTTCTTGGGTCTGGCACTGGAATGATATCTTGACTTGCCAGAAAATGATAGCAATGTCTTTGGGTCAAATGGAAGTCACGTTCGTAGTTCTTTCTAAGATATCCCCGTTGCAGGACAAATATTTAGGGCCATGTGTCACCATTGAGACCTCTTGCATAGTTTTCATTTCATCTCTGAAATTCAGAGGTCACAGCAGTTGAGTATCATAAACACAGGGGGCTGGAAGTCATGGCAGTCACCTATAGTGTCAGCAGAGATAAGAGGATAAACATAGAAAAAAAAAAAAAAAAGAGGATGAACATGACATTGCAGCCAGCCTGAGGCTACGTGCTGAATCGCAGGACACCTGCTGGTAGAATTCAAGCCCACCTGGAGGTAGAAAGGACAAAGGGAAGAAGCCGCGGGCTGCGTGGCAAGCGGCAAGTGGCGCAAAGGTTAGGTCTTTTGACTCTGAAACCCCAGGACGCCGGTTCGAGCCTTGGGCCATAAGCAGGCCTGAGACACAAGGGGGCGCTCGTGTGTGCTAGGGCACCTGGTGTGCCCATATCCTGCCGTGTGTCCTTTTAACTCTTCTCGATCTCTCCCTTTCTCTCTCCTAGTTAAATAAGTAAAATACTTGGCCACCCCCCTTGTGTGGGGGTGGGGGGGGCGATGAAAACGTGCTCCACACCGGTTTCTGGAGAGGCAGCGCCTCCTTGGCCAGCACCTGTTCTGTGTACTTCGCAATTTGATTCTGATAGAAGGTAAGCAGATCAATTCCTATTCAAGACAAGTCAAGAAGGAATTCAAGGACCTATGGGAGTGGCATTCAACACACAAGCAAGAGTCCTAGCGCCTCTGTCATTGGGTGGAAAGAAAACAGCGCTCCTGACAAGTCCCGGAGTTGCCAGGCTCTCTCTCAAGAAACCTGCACCAGCACCCCTGCACGTTTCAGAAGAAGTGACCCCTCATCATCACCAGTGACAAGGGTAAGTGAGCAGTCCACGGAAGTGGACTGAGACGTTCTCGACGGTTTTCTCATGTCTGTATTTGTTAGATGTCAGGCAGGCTCTCGTGCTCCATCAGCTGGCTTGGTGCTCGGGGGAGGCCCTCCGCCTCCAGCCAATTAACGGAGACTTTCTGGAGCTGTCTCCTTGCCAGAGAAACACAGCCTCCGCGCCCTGCTCCCTCGCATTTCAGACAGCCCCATGACAGTAGGCTCACCAATTGTAAGTGAGGGGCTGAACCCGCAGAAATTGCTCAATTTGAACAAGAGCGACTGCGGCTGGCCCATGGCCCTGCGTCGGCCATCTTTGTGAATGATGTCAATCTGACCGTTTCTCTGAAGAGAGCCGATTCTCTAACCTAGGGTGATAGCATTCGCTCTCACCCTAGGTTAGAGAATCGGGAGCTTTTTGGACAAAGAGAAGGCCTCGAAGATGCAGGGACTCTCTGCGTGCTAGGGAAAGGGGGCCCCTGACACCCACGGGACTCAAGTGGTCCCATCCGCATGGGACACGCAGAGCTTCCAGGTGAAGAGAGAAGCTACCAGTGAGTCCTGAGGCCCTGTCTTGCGGGAGCACCGACGTGTGTTTGAGGCAGCAGGCACACAGGAGTCTCTCGAAAATGTGAGTCACGTCAAACCCATCCTCAGGAATCCATATGCTTTTCACCTTAGAGGCCCAGGGCAAAATTGCTGAAGCCAGGCCCGAAAGAATTAGGAGCGTCGCGGTCCATTCGTGTATTCTGAGGGTTTGGGTACCCCCACGCACAGGCTCTGAGAACCATCCTGCCCCGACAATGCATGCAGGTGGAATGAAGGACCAGAAGGCTAAGGATTGGATCATCACGGACGTGCCCCTCCTTCTTTGAGTCACGCCCACAGATATCAAGGGAAATACGCTGAGTACATGACACACGGTCCTCTGTGAGCACAGTTAGGATTTGTTGTGGCCTTGCATGCTCCTCACATCATGAGCAACTCCCAGGTGATATGGAAAGAAAAGAGCAGGCAGGACTCTACTGTATGCTGACATTGTACACGACAGTACACAACAGTGCCTCCAGTGCTCCAAGCAGGTTCTTGGGTCTGGCACTGGAATGATATCTTGACTTGCCAGAAAATGATAGCAATGTCTTTGGGTCAAATGGAAGTCACGTTCGTAGTTCTTTCTAAGATATCCCCGTTGCAGGACAAATATTTAGGGCCATGTGTCACCATTGAGACCTCTTGCATAGTTTTCATTTCATCTCTGAAATTCAGAGGTCACAGCAGTTGAGTATCATAAACACAGGGGGCTGGAAGTCATGGCAGTCACCTATAGTGTCAGCAGAGATAAGAGGATAAACATAGAAAAAAAAAAAAAAAGAGGATGAACATGACATTGCAGCCAGCCTGAGGCTACGTGCTGAATCGCAGGACACCTGCTGGTAGAATTCAAGCCCACCTGGAGGTAGAAAGGACAAAGGGAAGAAGCCGCGGGCTGCGTGGCAAGCGGCAAGTGGCGCAAAGGTTAGGTCTTTTGACTCTGAAACCCCAGGACGCCGGTTCGAGCCTTGGGCCATAAGCAGGCCTGAGACACAAGGGGGCGCTCGTGTGTGCTAGGGCACCTGGTGTGCCCATATCCTGCCGTGTGTCCTTTTAACTCTTCTCGATCTCTCCCTTTCTCTCTCCTAGTTAAATAAGTAAAATACTTGCCACCCCCCTTGTGTGGGGGTGGGGGGGGCGATGAAAACGTGCTCCACACCGGTTTCTGGAGAGGCAGCGCCTCCTTGGCCAGCACCTGTTCTGTGTACTTCGCAATTTGATTCTGATAGAAGGTAAGCAGATCAATTCCTATTCAAGACAAGTCAAGAAGGAATTCAAGGACCTATGGGAGTGGCATTCAACACACAAGCAAGAGTCCTAGCGCCTCTGTCATTGGGTGGAAAGAAAACAGCGCTCCTGACAAGTCCCGGAGTTGCCAGGCTCTCTCTCAAGAAACCTGCACCAGCACCCCTGCACGTTTCAGAAGAAGTGACCCCTCATCATCACCAGTGACAAGGGTAAGTGAGCAGTCCACGGAAGTGGACTGAGACGTTCTCGACGGTTTTTCTCATGTCTGTATTTGTTAGATGTCAGGCAGGCTCTCGTGCTCCATCAGCTGGCTTGGTGCTCGGGGAGGCCCTCCGCCTCCAGCCAATTAACGGAGACTTTCTGGAGCTGTCTCCTTGCCAGAGAAACACAGCCTCCGCGCCCTGCTCCCTCGCATTTCAGACAGCCCCATGACAGTAGGCTCACCAATTGTAAGTGAGGGGCTGAACCCGCAGAAATTGCTCAATTTGAACAAGAGCGACTGCGGCTGGCCCATGGCCCTGCGTCGGCCATCTTTGTGAATGATGTCAATCTGACCGTTTCTCTGAAGAGAGCCGATTCTCTAACCTAGGGTGATAGCATTCGCTCTCACCCTAGGTTAGAGAATCGGGAGCTTTTTGGACAAAGAGAAGGCCTCGAAGATGCAGGGACTCTCTGCGTGCTAGGGAAAGGGGGCCCCTGACACCCACGGGACTCAAGTGGTCCCATCCGCATGGGACACGCAGAGCTTCCAGGTGAAGAGAGAAGCTACCAGTGAGTCCTGAGGCCCTGTCTAGCGGGAGCACCGACGTGTGTTTGAGGCAGCAGGCACACAGGAGTCTCTCGAAAATGTGAGTCACGTCAAACCCATCCTCAGGAATCCATATGCTTTTCACCTTAGAGGCCCAGGGCAAAATTGCTGAAGCCAGGCCCGAAAGAATTAGGAGCGTCGCGGTCCATTCGTGTATTCTGAGGGTTTGGGTACCCCCACGCACAGGCTCTGAGAACCATCCTGCCCCGACAATGCATGCAGGTGGAATGAAGGACCAGAAGGCTAAGGATTGGATCATCACGGACGTGCCCCTCCTTCTTTGAGTCACGCCCACAGATATCAAGGGAAATACGCTGAGTACATGACACACGGTCCTCTGTGAGCACAGTTAGGATTTGTTGTGGCCTTGCATGCTCCTCACATCATGAGCAACTCCCAGGTGATATGGAAAGAAAAGAGCAGGCAGGACTCTACTGTATGCTGACATTGTACACGACAGTACACAACAGTGCCTCCAGTGCTCCAAGCAGGTTCTTGGGTCTGGCACTGGAATGATATCTTGACTTGCCAGAAAATGATAGCAATGTCTTTGGGTCAAATGGAAGTCACGTTCGTAGTTCTTTCTAAGATATCCCCGTTGCAGGACAAATATTTAGGGCCATGTGTCACCATTGAGACCTCTTGCATAGTTTTCATTTCATCTCTGAAATTCAGAGGTCACAGCAGTTGAGTATCATAAACACAGGGGGCTGGAAGTCATGGCAGTCAACTATAGTGGCAGCAGAGATAAGAGGATAAACATAGAAAAAAAAAAAAAAAGAGGATGAACATGACATTGCAGCCAGCCTGAGGCTACGTGCTGAATCGCAGGACACCTGCTGGTAGAATTCAAGCCCACCTGGAGGTAGAAAGGACAAAGGGAAGAAGCCGCGGGCTGCGTGGCAAGCGGCAAGTGGCGCAAAGGTTAGGTCTTTTGACTCTGAAACCCCAGGACGCCGGTTCGAGCCTTGGGCCATAAGCAGGCCTGAGACACAAGGGGGCGCTCGTGTGTGCTAGGGCACCTGGTGTGCCCATATCCTGCCGTGTGTCCTTTTAACTCTTCTCGATCTCTCCCTTTCTCTCTCCTAGTTAAATAAGTAAAATACTTGGCCACCCCCCTTGTGTGGGGGGTGGGGGGGGCGATGAAAACGTGCTCCACACCGGTTTCTGGAGAGGCAGCGCCTCCTTGGCCAGCACCTGTTCTGTGTACTTCGCAATTTGATTCTGATAGAAGGTAAGCAGATCAATTCCTATTCAAGACAAGTCAAGAAGGAATTCAAGGACCTATGGGAGTGGCATTCAACACACAAGCAAGAGTCCTAGCGCCTCTGTCATTGGGTGGAAAGAAAACAGCGCTCCTGACAAGTCCCGGAGTTGCCAGGCTCTCTCTCAAGAAACCTGCACCAGCACCCCTGCACGTTTCAGAAGAAGTGACCCCTCATCATCACCAGTGACAAGGGTAAGTGAGCAGTCCACGGAAGTGGACTGAGACGTTCTCGACGGTTTTCTCATGTCTGTATTTGTTAGATGTCAGGCAGGCTCTCGTGCTCCATCAGCTGGCTTGGTGCTCGGGGAGGCCCTCCGCCTCCAGCCAATTAACGGAGACTTTCTGGAGCTGTCTCCTTGCCAGAGAAACACAGCCTCCGCGCCCTGCTCCCTCGCATTTCAGACAGCCCCATGACAGTAGGCTCACCAATTGTAAGTGAGGGGCTGAACCCGCAGAAATTGCTCAATTTGAACAAGAGCGACTGCGGCTGGCCCATGGCCCTGCGTCGGCCATCTTTGTGAATGATGTCAATCTGACCGTTTCTCTGAAGAGAGCCGATTCTCTAACCTAGGGTGATAGCATTCGCTCTCACCCGAGGTTAGAGAATCGGGAGCTTTTTGGACAAAGAGAAGGCCTCGAAGATGCAGGGACTCTCTGCGTGCTAGGGAAAGGGGGCCCCTGACACCCACGGGACTCAAGTGGTCCCATCCGCATGGGACACGCAGAGCTTCCAGGTGAAGAGAGAAGCTACCAGTGAGTCCTGAGGCCCTGTCTTGCGGGAGCACCGACGTGTGTTTGAGGCAGCAGGCACACAGGAGTCTCTCGAAAATGTGAGTCACGTCAAACCCATCCTCAGGAATCCATATGCTTTTCACCTTAGAGGCCCAGGGCAAAATTGCTGAAGCCAGGCCCGAAAGAATTAGGAGCGTCGCGGTCCATTCGTGTATTCTGAGGGTTTGGGTACCCCCACGCACAGGCTCTGAGAACCATCCTGCCCCGACAATGCATGCAGGTGGAATGAAGGACCAGAAGGCTAAGGATTGGATCATCACGGACGTGCCCCTCCTTCTTTGAGTCACGCCCACAGATATCAAGGGAAATACGCTGAGTACATGACACACGGTCCTCTGTGAGCACAGTTAGGATTTGTTGTGGCCTTGCATGCTCCTCACATCATGAGCAACTCCCAGGTGATATGGAAAGAAAAGAGCAGGCAGGACTCTACTGTATGCTGACATTGTACACGACAGTACACAACAGTGCCTCCAGTGCTCCAAGCAGGTTCTTGGGTCTGGCACTGGAATGATATCTTGACTTGCCAGAAAATGATAGCAATGTCTTTGGGTCAAATGGAAGTCACGTTCGTAGTTCTTTCTAAGATATCCCCGTTGCAGGACAAATATTTAGGGCCATGTGTCACCATTGAGACCTCTTGCATAGTTTTCATTTCATCTCTGAAATTCAGAGGTCACAGCAGTTGAGTATCATAAACACAGGGGGCTGGAAGTCATGGCAGTCACCTATAGTGTCAGCAGAGATAAGAGGATAAACATAGAAAAAAAAAAAAAAAGAGGATGAACATGACATTGCAGCCAGCCTGAGGCTACGTGCTGAATCGCAGGACACCTGCTGGTAGAATTCAAGCCCACCTGGAGGTAGAAAGGACAAAGGGAAGAAGCCGCGGGCTGCGTGGCAAGCGGCAAGTGGCGCAAAGGTTAGGTCTTTTGACTCTGAAACCCCAGGACGCCGGTTCGAGCCTTGGGCCATAAGCAGGCCTGAGACACAAGGGGGCGCTCGTGTGTGCTAGGGCACCTGGTGTGCCCATATCCTGCCGTGTGTCCTTTTAACTCTTCTCGATCTCTCCCTTTCTCTCTCCTAGTTAAATAAGTAAAATACTTGGCCACCCCCCTTGTGTGGGGGTGGGGGGGGGCGATGAAAACGTGCTCCACACCGGTTTCTGGAGAGGCAGCGCCTCCTTGGCCAGCACCTGTTCTGTGTACTTCGCAATTTGATTCTGATAGAAGGTAAGCAGATCAATTCCTATTCAAGACAAGTCAAGAAGGAATTCAAGGACCTATGGGAGTGGCATTCAACACACAAGCAAGAGTCCTAGCGCCTCTGTCATTGGGTGGAAAGAAAACAGCGCTCCTGACAAGTCCCGGAGTTGCCAGGCTCTCTCTCAAGAAACCTGCACCAGCACCCCTGCACGTTTCAGAAGAAGTGACCCCTCATCATCACCAGTGACAAGGGTAAGTGAGCAGTCCACGGAAGTGGACTGAGACGTTCTCGACGGTTTTCTCATGTCTGTATTTGTTAGATGTCAGGCAGGCTCTCGTGCTCCATCAGCTGGCTTGGTGCTCGGGGAGGCCCTCCGCCTCCAGCCAATTAACGGAGACTTTCTGGAGCTGTCTCCTTGCCAGAGAAACACAGCCTCCGCGCCCTGCTCCCTCGCATTTCAGACAGCCCCATGACAGTAGGCTCACCAATTGTAAGTGAGGGGCTGAACCCGCAGAAATTGCTCAATTTGAACAAGAGCGACTGCGGCTGGCCCATGGCCCTGCGTCGGCCATCTTTGTGAATGATGTCAATCTGACCGTTTCTCTGAAGAGAGCCGATTCTCTAACCTAGGGTGATAGCATTCGCTCTCACCCTAGGTTAGAGAATCGGGAGCTTTTTGGACAAAGAGAAGGCCTCGAAGATGCAGGGACTCTCTGCGTGCTAGGGAAAGGGGGCCCCTGACACCCACGGGACTCAAGTGGTCCCATCCGCATGGGACACGCAGAGCTTCCAGGTGAAGAGAGAAGCTACCAGTGAGTCCTGAGGCCCTGTCTAGCGGGAGCACCGACGTGTGTTTGAGGCAGCAGGCACACAGGAGTCTCTCGAAAATGTGAGTCACGTCAAACCCATCCTCAGGAATCCATATGCTTTTCACCTTAGAGGCCCAGGGCAAAATTGCTGAAGCCAGGCCCGAAAGAATTAGGAGCGTCGCGGTCCATTCGTGTATTCTGAGGGTTTGGGTACCCCCACGCACAGGCTCTGAGAACCATCCTGCCCCGACAATGCATGCAGGTGGAATGAAGGACCAGAAGGCTAAGGATTGGATCATCACGGACGTGCCCCTCCTTCTTTGAGTCACGCCCACAGATATCAAGGGAAATACGCTGAGTACATGACACACGGTCCTCTGTGAGCACAGTTAGGATTTGTTGTGGCCTTGCATGCTCCTCACATCATGAGCAACTCCCAGGTGATATGGAAAGAAAAGAGCAGGCAGGACTCTACTGTATGCTGACATTGTACACGACAGTACACAACAGTGCCTCCAGTGCTCCAAGCAGGTTCTTGGGTCTGGCACTGGAATGATATCTTGACTTGCCAGAAAATGATAGCAATGTCTTTGGGTCAAATGGAAGTCACGTTCGTAGTTCTTTCTAAGATATCCCCGTTGCAGGACAAATATTTAGGGCCATGTGTCACCATTGAGACCTCTTGCATAGTTTTCATTTCATCTCTGAAATTCAGAGGTCACAGCAGTTGAGTATCATAAACACAGGGGGCTGGAAGTCATGGCAGTCACCTATAGTGTCAGCAGAGATAAGAGGATAAACATAGAAAAAAAAAAAAAAAGAGGATGAACATGACATTGCAGCCAGCCTGAGGCTACGTGCTGAATCGCAGGACACCTGCTGGTAGAATTCAAGCCCACCTGGAGGTAGAAAGGACAAAGGGAAGAAGCCGCGGGCTGCGTGGCAAGCGGCAAGTGGCGCAAAGGTTAGGTCTTTTGACTCTGAAACCCCAGGACGCCGGTTCGAGCCTTGGGCCATAAGCAGGCCTGAGACACAAGGGGGCGCTCGTGTGTGCTAGGGCACCTGGTGTGCCCATATCCTGCCGTGTGTCCTTTTAACTCTTCTCGATCTCTCCCTTTCTCTCTCCTAGTTAAATAAGTAAAATACTTGGCCACCCCCCTTGTGTGGGGGTGGGGGGGGGCGATGAAAACGTGCTCCACACCGGTTTCTGGAGAGGCAGCGCCTCCTTGGCCAGCACCTGTTCTGTGTACTTCGCAATTTGATTCTGATAGAAGGTAAGCAGATCAATTCCTATTCAAGACAAGTCAAGAAGGAATTCAAGGACCTATGGGAGTGGCATTCAACACACAAGCAAGAGTCCTAGCGCCTCTGTCATTGGGTGGAAAGAAAACAGCGCTCCTGACAAGTCCCGGAGTTGCCAGGCTCTCTCTCAAGAAACCTGCACCAGCACCCCTGCACGTTTCAGAAGAAGTGACCCCTCATCATCACCAGTGACAAGGGTAAGTGAGCAGTCCACGGAAGTGGACTGAGACGTTCTCGACGGTTTTCTCATGTCTGTATTTGTTAGATGTCAGGCAGGCTCTCGTGCTCCATCAGCTGGCTTGGTGCTCGGGGAGGCCCTCCGCCTCCAGCCAATTAACGGAGACTTTCTGGAGCTGTCTCCTTGCCAGAGAAACACAGCCTCCGCGCCCTGCTCCCTCGCATTTCAGACAGCCCCATGACAGTAGGCTCACCAATTGTAAGTGAGGGGCTGAACCCGCAGAAATTGCTCAATTTGAACAAGAGCGACTGCGGCTGGCCCATGGCCCTGCGTCGGCCATCTTTGTGAATGATGTCAATCTGACCGTTTCTCTGAAGAGAGCCGATTCTCTAACCTAGGGTGATAGCATTCGCTCTCACCCGAGGTTAGAGAATCGGGAGCTTTTTGGACAAAGAGAAGGCCTCGAAGATGCAGGGACTCTCTGCGTGCTAGGGAAAGGGGGCCCCTGACACCCACGGGACTCAAGTGGTCCCATCCGCATGGGACACGCAGAGCTTCCAGGTGAAGAGAGAAGCTACCAGTGAGTCCTGAGGCCCTGTCTTGCGGGAGCACCGACGTGTGTTTGAGGCAGCAGGCACACAGGAGTCTCTCGAAAATGTGAGTCACGTCAAACCCATCCTCAGGAATCCATATGCTTTTCACCTTAGAGGCCCAGGGCAAAATTGCTGAAGCCAGGCCCGAAAGAATTAGGAGCGTCGCGGTCCATTCGTGTATTCTGAGGGTTTGGGTACCCCCACGCACAGGCTCTGAGAACCATCCTGCCCCGACAATGCATGCAGGTGGAATGAAGGACCAGAAGGCTAAGGATTGGATCATCACGGACGTGCCCCTCCTTCTTTGAGTCACGCCCACAGATATCAAGGGAAATACGCTGAGTACATGACACACGGTCCTCTGTGAGCACAGTTAGGATTTGTTGTGGCCTTGCATGCTCCTCACATCATGAGCAACTCCCAGGTGATATGGAAAGAAAAGAGCAGGCAGGACTCTACTGTATGCTGACATTGTACACGACAGTACACAACAGTGCCTCCAGTGCTCCAAGCAGGTTCTTGGGTCTGGCACTGGAATGATATCTTGACTTGCCAGAAAATGATAGCAATGTCTTTGGGTCAAATGGAAGTCACGTTCGTAGTTCTTTCTAAGATATCCCCGTTGCAGGACAAATATTTAGGGCCATGTGTCACCATTGAGACCTCTTGCATAGTTTTCATTTCATCTCTGAAATTCAGAGGTCACAGCAGTTGAGTATCATAAACACAGGGGGCTGGAAGTCATGGCAGTCACCTATAGTGTCAGCAGAGATAAGAGGATAAACATAGAAAAAAAAAAAAAAAGAGGATGAACATGACATTGCAGCCAGCCTGAGGCTACGTGCTGAATCGCAGGACACCTGCTGGTAGAATTCAAGCCCACCTGGAGGTAGAAAGGACAAAGGGAAGAAGCCGCGGGCTGCGTGGCAAGCGGCAAGTGGCGCAAAGGTTAGGTCTTTTGACTCTGAAACCCCAGGACGCCGGTTCGAGCCTTGGGCCATAAGCAGGCCTGAGACACAAGGGGGCGCTCGTGTGTGCTAGGGCACCTGGTGTGCCCATATCCTGCCGTGTGTCCTTTTAACTCTTCTCGATCTCTCCCTTTCTCTCTCCTAGTTAAATAAGTAAAATACTTGGCCACCCCCCTTGTGTGGGGGTGGGGGGGGCGATGAAATCGTGCTCCACACCGGTTTCTGGAGAGGCAGCGCCTCCTTGGCCAGCACCTGTTCTGTGTACTTCGCAATTTGATTCTGATAGAAGGTAAGCAGATCAATTCCTATTCAAGACAAGTCAAGAAGGAATTCAAGGACCTATGGGAGTGGCATTCAACACACAAGCAAGAGTCCTAGCGCCTCTGTCATTGGGTGGAAAGAAAACAGCGCTCCTGACAAGTCCCGGAGTTGCCAGGCTCTCTCTCAAGAAACCTGCACCAGCACCCCTGCACGTTTCAGAAGAAGTGACCCCTCATCATCACCAGTGACAAGGGTAAGTGAGCAGTCCACGGAAGTGGACTGAGACGTTCTCGACGGTTTTCTCATGTCTGTATTTGTTAGATGTCAGGCAGGCTCTCGTGCTCCATCAGCTGGCTTGGCGCTCGGGGAGGCCCTCCGCCTCCAGCCAATTAACGGAGACTTTCTGGAGCTGTCTCCTTGCCAGAGAAACACAGCCTCCGCGCCCTGCTCCCTCGCATTTCAGACAGCCCCATGACAGTAGGCTCACCAATTGTAAGTGAGGGGCTGAACCCGCAGAAATTGCTCAATTTGAACAAGAGCGACTGCGGCTGGCCCATGGCCCTGCGTCGGCCATCTTTGTGAATGATGTCAATCTGACCGTTTCTCTGAAGAGAGCCGATTCTCTAACCTAGGGTGATAGCATTCGCTCTCACCCTAGGTTAGAGAATCGGGAGCTTTTTGGACAAAGAGAAGGCCTCGAGGATGCAGGGACTCTCTGCGTGCTAGGGAAAGGGGGCCCCTGACACCCACGGGACTCAAGTGGTCCCATCCGCATGGGACACGCAGAGCTTCCAGGTGAAGAGAGAAGCTACCAGTGAGTCCTGAGGCCCTGTCTTGCGGGAGCACCGACGTGTGTTTGAGGCAGCAGGCACACAGGAGTCTCTCGAAAATGTGAGTCACGTCAAACCCATCCTCAGGAATCCATATGCTTTTCACCTTAGAGGCCCAGGGCAAAATTGCTGAAGCCAGGCCCGAAAGAATTAGGAGCGTCGCGGTCCATTCGTGTATTCTGAGGGTTTGGGTACCCCCACGCACAGGCTCTGAGAACCATCCTGCCCCGACAATGCATGCAGGTGGAATGAAGGACCAGAAGGCTAAGGATTGGATCATCACGGACGTGCCCCTCCTTCTTTGAGTCACGCCCACAGATATCAAGGGAAATACGCTGAGTACATGACACACGGTCCTCTGTGAGCACAGTTAGGATTTGTTGTGGCCTTGCATGCTCCTCACATCATGAGCAACTCCCAGGTGATATGGAAAGAAAAGAGCAGGCAGGACTCTACTGTATGCTGACATTGTACACGACAGTACACAACAGTGCCTCCAGTGCTCCAAGCAGGTTCTTGGGTCTGGCACTGGAATGATATCTTGACTTGCCAGAAAATGATAGCAATGTCTTTGGGTCAAATGGAAGTCACGTTCGTAGTTCTTTCTAAGATATCCCCGTTGCAGGACAAATATTTAGGGCCATGTGTCACCATTGAGACCTCTTGCATAGTTTTCATTTCATCTCTGAAATTCAGAGGTCACAGCAGTTGAGTATCATAAACACAGGGGGCTGGAAGTCATGGCAGTCACCTATAGTGTCAGCAGAGATAAGAGGATAAACATAGAAAAAAAAAAAAAAAGAGGATGAACATGACATTGCAGCCAGCCTGAGGCTACGTGCTGAATCGCAGGACACCTGCTGGTAGAATTCAAGCCCACCTGGAGGTAGAAAGGACAAAGGGAAGAAGCCGCGGGCTGCGTGGCAAGCGGCAAGTGGCGCAAAGGTTAGGTCTTTTGACTCTGAAACCCCAGGACGCCGGTTCGAGCCTTGGGCCATAAGCAGGCCTGAGACACAAGGGGGCGCTCGTGTGTGCTAGGGCACCTGGTGTGCCCATATCCTGCCGTGTGTCCTTTTAACTCTTCTCGATCTCTCCCTTTCTCTCTCCTAGTTAAATAAGTAAAATACTTGGCCACCCCCCTTGTGTGGGGGTGGGGGGGGGCGATGAAAACGTGCTCCACACCGGTTTCTGGAGAGGCAGCGCCTCCTTGGCCAGCACCTGTTCTGTGTACTTCGCAATTTGATTCTGATAGAAGGTAAGCAGATCAATTCCTATTCAAGACAAGTCAAGAAGGAATTCAAGGACCTATGGGAGTGGCATTCAACACACAAGCAAGAGTCCTAGCGCCTCTGTCATTGGGTGGAAAGAAAACAGCGCTCCTGACAAGTCCCGGAGTTGCCAGGCTCTCTCTCAAGAAACCTGCACCAGCACCCCTGCACGTTTCAGAAGAAGTGACCCCTCATCATCACCAGTGACAAGGGTAAGTGAGCAGTCCACGGAAGTGGACTGAGACGTTCTCGACGGTTTTCTCATGTCTGTATTTGTTAGATGTCAGGCAGGCTCTCGTGCTCCATCAGCTGGCTTGGTGCTCGGGGAGGCCCTCCGCCTCCAGCCAATTAACGGAGACTTTCTGGAGCTGTCTCCTTGCCAGAGAAACACAGCCTCCGCGCCCTGCTCCCTCGCATTTCAGACAGCCCCATGACAGTAGGCTCACCAATTGTAAGTGAGGGGCTGAACCCGCAGAAATTGCTCAATTTGAACAAGAGCGACTGCGGCTGGCCCATGGCCCTGCGTCGGCCATCTTTGTGAATGATGTCAATCTGACCGTTTCTCTGAAGAGAGCCGATTCTCTAACCTAGGGTGATAGCATTCGCTCTCACCCTAGGTTAGAGAATCGGGAGCTTTTTGGACAAAGAGAAGGCCTCGAAGATGCAGGGACTCTCTGCGTGCTAGGGAAAGGGGGCCCCTGACACCCACGGGACTCAAGTGGTCCCATCCGCATGGGACACGCAGAGCTTCCAGGTGAAGAGAGAAGCTACCAGTGAGTCCTGAGGCCCTGTCTTGCGGGAGCACCGACGTGTGTTTGAGGCAGCAGGCACACAGGAGTCTCTCGAAAATGTGAGTCACGTCAAACCCATCCTCAGGAATCCATATGCTTTTCACCTTAGAGGCCCAGGGCAAAATTGCTGAAGCCAGGCCCGAAAGAATTAGGAGCGTCGCGGTCCATTCGTGTATTCTGAGGGTTTGGGTACGCCCACGCACAGGCTCTGAGAACCATCCTGCCCCGACAATGCATGCAGGTGGAATGAAGGACCAGAAGGCTAAGGATTGGATCATCACGGACGTGCCCCTCCTTCTTTGAGTCACGCCCACAGATATCAAGGGAAATACGCTGAGTACATGACACACGGTCCTCTGTGAGCACAGTTAGGATTTGTTGTGGCCTTGCATGCTCCTCACATCATGAGCAACTCCCAGGTGATATGGAAAGAAAAGAGCAGGCAGGACTCTACTGTATGCTGACATTGTACACGACAGTACACAACAGTGCCTCCAGTGCTCCAAGCAGGTTCTTGGGTCTGGCACTGGAATGATATCTTGACTTGCCAGAAAATGATAGCAATGTCTTTGGGTCAAATGGAAGTCACGTTCGTAGTTCTTTCTAAGATATCCCCGTTGCAGGACAAATATTTAGGGCCATGTGTCACCATTGAGACCTCTTGCATAGTTTTCATTTCATCTCTGAAATTCAGAGGTCACAGCAGTTGAGTATCATAAACACAGGGGGCTGGAAGTCATGGCAGTCACCTATAGTGTCAGCAGAGATAAGAGGATAAACATAGAAAAAAAAAAAAAAGAGGATGAACATGACATTGCAGCCAGCCTGAGGCTACGTGCTGAATCGCAGGACACCTGCTGGTAGAATTCAAGCCCACCTGGAGTTAGAAAGGACAAAGGGAAGAAGCCGCGGGCTGCGTGGCAAGCGGCAAGTGGCGCAAAGGTTAGGTCTTTTGACTCTGAAACCCCAGGACGCCGGTTCGAGCCTTGGGCCATAAGCAGGCCTGAGACACAAGGGGGCGCTCGTGTGTGCTAGGGCACCTGGTGTGCCCATATCCTGCCGTGTGTCCTTTTAACTCTTCTCGATCTCTCCCTTTCTCTCTCCTAGTTAAATAAGTAAAATACTTGGCCACCCCCCTTGTGTGGGGGTGGGGGGGGGCGATGAAAACGTGCTCCACACCGGTTTCTGGAGAGGCAGCGCCTCCTTGGCCAGCACCTGTTCTGTGTACTTCGCAATTTGATTCTGATAGAAGGTAAGCAGATCAATTCCTATTCAAGACAAGTCAAGAAGGAATTCAAGGACCTATGGGAGTGGCATTCAACACACAAGCAAGAGTCCTAGCGCCTCTGTCATTGGGTGGAAAGAAAACAGCGCTCCTGACAAGTCCCGGAGTTGCCAGGCTCTCTCTCAAGAAACCTGCACCAGCACCCCTGCACGTTTCAGAAGAAGTGACCCCTCATCATCACCAGTGACAAGGGTAAGTGAGCAGTCCACGGAAGTGGACTGAGACGTTCTCGACGGTTTTCTCATGTCTGTATTTGTTAGATGTCAGGCAGGCTCTCGTGCTCCATCAGCTGGCTTGGTGCTCGGGGAGGCCCTCCGCCTCCAGCCAATTAACGGAGACTTTCTGGAGCTGTCTCCTTGCCAGAGAAACACAGCCTCCGCGCCCTGCTCCCTCGCATTTCAGACAGCCCCATGACAGTAGGCTCACCAATTGTAAGTGAGGGGCTGAACCCGCAGAAATTGCTCAATTTGAACAAGAGCGACTGCGGCTGGCCCATGGCCCTGCGTCGGCCATCTTTGTGAATGATGTCAATCTGACCGTTTCTCTGAAGAGAGCCGATTCTCTAACCTAGGGTGATAGCATTCGCTCTCACCCTAGGTTAGAGAATCGGGAGCTTTTTGGACAAAGAGAAGGCCTCGAAGATGCAGGGACTCTCTGCGTGCTAGGGAAAGGGGGCCCCTGACACCCACGGGACTCAAGTGGTCCCATCCGCATGGGACACGCAGAGCTTCCAGGTGAAGAGAGAAGCTACCAGTGAGTCCTGAGGCCCTGTCTTGCGGGAGCACCGACGTGTGTTTGAGGCAGCAGGCACACAGGAGTCTCTCGAAAATGTGAGTCACGTCAAACCCATCCTCAGGAATCCATATGCTTTTCACCTTAGAGGCCCAGGGCAAAATTGCTGAAGCCAGGCCCGAAAGAATTAGGAGCGTCGCGGTCCATTCGTGTATTCTGAGGGTTTGGGTACCCCCACGCACAGGCTCTGAGAACCATCCTGCCCCGACAATGCATGCAGGTGGAATGAAGGACCAGAAGGCTAAGGATTGGATCATCACGGACGTGCCCCTCCTTCTTTGAGTCACGCCCACAGATATCAAGGGAAATACGCTGAGTACATGACACACGGTCCTCTGTGAGCACAGTTAGGATTTGTTGTGGCCTTGCATGCTCCTCACATCATGAGCAACTCCCAGGTGATATGGAAAGAAAAGAGCAGGCAGGACTCTACTGTATGCTGACATTGTACACGACAGTACACAACAGTGCCTCCAGTGCTCCAAGCAGGTTCTTGGGTCTGGCACTGGAATGATATCTTGACTTGCCAGAAAATGATAGCAATGTCTTTGGGTCAAATGGAAGTCACGTTCGTAGTTCTTTCTAAGATATCCCCGTTGCAGGACAAATATTTAGGGCCATGTGTCACCATTGAGACCTCTTGCATAGTTTTCATTTCATCTCTGAAATTCAGAGGTCACAGCAGTTGAGTATCATAAACACAGGGGGCTGGAAGTCATGGCAGTCACCTATAGTGTCAGCAGAGATAAGAGGATAAACATAGAAAAAAAAAAAAAAGAGGATGAACATGACATTGCAGCCAGCCTGAGGCTACGTGCTGAATCGCAGGACACCTGCTGGTAGAATTCAAGCCCACCTGGAGGTAGAAAGGACAAAGGGAAGAAGCCGCGGGCTGCGTGGCAAGCGGCAAGTGGCGCAAAGGTTAGGTCTTTTGACTCTGAAACCCCAGGACGCCGGTTCGAGCCTTGGGCCATAAGCAGGCCTGAGACACAAGGGGGCGCTCGTGTGTGCTAGGGCACCTGGTGTGCCCATATCCTGCCGTGTGTCCTTTTAACTCTTCTCGATCTCTCCCTTTCTCTCTCCTAGTTAAATAAGTAAAATACTTGGCCACCCCCCTTGTGTGGGGGTGGGGGGGGCGATGAAAACGTGCTCCACACCGGTTTCTGGAGAGGCAGCGCCTCCTTGGCCAGCACCTGTTCTGTGTACTTCGCAATTTGATTCTGATAGAAGGTAAGCAGATCAATTCCTATTCAAGACAAGTCAAGAAGGAATTCAAGGACCTATGGGAGTGGCATTCAACACACAAGCAAGAGTCCTAGCGCCTCTGTCATTGGGTGGAAAGAAAACAGCGCTCCTGACAAGTCCCGGAGTTGCCAGGCTCTCTCTCAAGAAACCTGCACCAGCACCCCTGCACGTTTCAGAAGAAGTGACCCCTCATCATCACCAGTGACAAGGGTAAGTGAGCAGTCCACGGAAGTGGACTGAGACGTTCTCGACGGTTTTCTCATGTCTGTATTTGTTAGATGTCAGGCAGGCTCTCGTGCTCCATCAGCTGGCTTGGTGCTCGGGGAGGCCCTCCGCCTCCAGCCAATTAACGGAGACTTTCTGGAGCTGTCTCCTTGCCAGAGAAACACAGCCTCCGCGCCCTGCTCCCTCGCATTTCAGACAGCCCCATGACAGTAGGCTCACCAATTGTAAGTGAGGGGCTGAACCCGCAGAAATTGCTCAATTTGAACAAGAGCGACTGCGGCTGGCCCATGGCCCTGCGTCGGCCATCTTTGTGAATGATGTCAATCTGACCGTTTCTCTGAAGAGAGCCGATTCTCTAACCTAGGGTGATAGCATTCGCTCTCACCCTAGGTTAGAGAATCGGGAGCTTTTTGGACAAAGAGAAGGCCTCGAAGATGCAGGGACTCTCTGCGTGCTAGGGAAAGGGGGCCCCTGACACCCACGGGACTCAAGTGGTCCCATCCGCATGGGACACGCAGAGCTTCCAGGTGAAGAGAGAAGCTACCAGTGAGTCCTGAGGCCCTGTCTTGCGGGAGCACCGACGTGTGTTTGAGGCAGCAGGCACACAGGAGTCTCTCGAAAATGTGAGTCACGTCAAACCCATCCTCAGGAATCCATATGCTTTTCACCTTAGAGGCCCAGGGCAAAATTGCTGAAGCCAGGCCCGAAAGAATTAGGAGCGTCGCGGTCCATTCGTGTATTCTGAGGGTTTGGGTACCCCCACGCACAGGCTCTGAGAACCATCCTGCCCCGACAATGCATGCAGGTGGAATGAAGGACCAGAAGGCTAAGGATTGGATCATCACGGACGTGCCCCTCCTTCTTTGAGTCACGCCCACAGATATCAAGGGAAATACGCTGAGTACATGACACACGGTCCTCTGTGAGCACAGTTAGGATTTGTTGTGGCCTTGCATGCTCCTCACATCATGAGCAACTCCCAGGTGATATGGAAAGAAAAGAGCAGGCAGGACTCTACTGTATGCTGACATTGTACACGACAGTACACAACAGTGCCTCCAGTGCTCCAAGCAGGTTCTTGGGTCTGGCACTGGAATGATATCTTGACTTGCCAGAAAATGATAGCAATGTCTTTGGGTCAAATGGAAGTCACGTTCGTAGTTCTTTCTAAGATATCCCCGTTGCAGGACAAATATTTAGGGCCATGTGTCACCATTGAGACCTCTTGCATAGTTTTCATTTCATCTCTGAAATTCAGAGGTCACAGCAGTTGAGTATCATAAACACAGGGGGCTGGAAGTCATGGCAGTCACCTATAGTGTCAGCAGAGATAAGAGGATAAACATAGAAAAAAAAAAAAAAAGAGGATGAACATGACATTGCAGCCAGCCTGAGGCTACGTGCTGAATCGCAGGACACCTGCTGGTAGAATTCAAGCCCACCTGGAGGTAGAAAGGACAAAGGGAAGAAGCCGCGGGCTGCGTGGCAAGCGGCAAGTGGCGCAAAGGTTAGGTCTTTTGACTCTGAAACCCCAGGACGCCGGTTCGAGCCTTGGGCCATAAGCAGGCCTGAGACACAAGGGGGCGCTCGTGTGTGCTAGGGCACCTGGTGTGCCCATATCCTGCCGTGTGTCCTTTTAACTCTTCTCGATCTCTCCCTTTCTCTCTCCTAGTTAAATAAGTAAAATACTTGGCCACCCCCCTTGTGTGGGGGTGGGGGGGGCGATGAAAACGTGCTCCACACCGGTTTCTGGAGAGGCAGCGCCTCCTTGGCCAGCACCTGTTCTGTGTACTTCGCAATTTGATTCTGATAGAAGGTAAGCAGATCAATTCCTATTCAAGACAAGTCAAGAAGGAATTCAAGGACCTATGGGAGTGGCATTCAACACACAAGCAAGAGTCCTAGCGCCTCTGTCATTGGGTGGAAAGAAAACAGCGCTCCTGACAAGTCCCGGAGTTGCCAGGCTCTCTCTCAAGAAACCTGCACCAGCACCCCTGCACGTTTCAGAAGAAGTGACCCCTCATCATCACCAGTGACAAGGGTAAGTGAGCAGTCCACGGAAGTGGACTGAGACGTTCTCGACGGTTTTCTCATGTCTGTATTTGTTAGATGTCAGGCAGGCTCTCGTGCTCCATCAGCTGGCTTGGTGCTCGGGGAGGCCCTCCGCCTCCAGCCAATTAACGGAGACTTTCTGGAGCTGTCTCCTTGCCAGAGAAACACAGCCTCCGCGCCCTGCTCCCTCGCATTTCAGACAGCCCCATGACAGTAGGCTCACCAATTGTAAGTGAGGGGCTGAACCCGCAGAAATTGCTCAATTTGAACAAGAGCGACTGCGGCTGGCCCATGGCCCTGCGTCGGCCATCTTTGTGAATGATGTCAATCTGACCGTTTCTCTGAAGAGAGCCGATTCTCTAACCTAGGGTGATAGCATTCGCTCTCACCCGAGGTTAGAGAATCGGGAGCTTTTTGGACAAAGAGAAGGCCTCGAAGATGCAGGGACTCTCTGCGTGCTAGGGAAAGGGGGCCCCTGACACCCACGGGACTCAAGTGGTCCCATCCGCATGGGACACGCAGAGCTTCCAGGTGAAGAGAGAAGCTACCAGTGAGTCCTGAGGCCCTGTCTAGCGGGAGCACCGACGTGTGTTTGAGGCAGCAGGCACACAGGAGTCTCTCGAAAATGTGAGTCACGTCAAACCCATCCTCAGGAATCCATATGCTTTTCACCTTAGAGGCCCAGGGCAAAATTGCTGAAGCCAGGCCCGAAAGAATTAGGAGCGTCGCGGTCCATTCGTGTATTCTGAGGGTTTGGGTACCCCCACGCACAGTCTCTGAGAACCATCCTGCCCCGACAATGCATGCAGGTGGAATGAAGGACCAGAAGGCTAAGGATTGGATCATCACGGACGTGCCCCTCCTTCTTTGAGTCACGCCCACAGATATCAAGGGAAATACGCTGAGTACATGACACACGGTCCTCTGTGAGCACAGTTAGGATTTGTTGTGGCCTTGCATGCTCCTCACATCATGAGCAACTCCCAGGTGATATGGAAAGAAAAGAGCAGGCAGGACTCTACTGTATGCTGACATTGTACACGACAGTACACAACAGTGCCTCCAGTGCTCCAAGCAGGTTCTTGGGTCTGGCACTGGAATGATATCTTGACTTGCCAGAAAATGATAGCAATGTCTTTGGGTCAAATGGAAGTCACGTTCGTAGTTCTTTCTAAGATATCCCCGTTGCAGGACAAATATTTAGGGCCATGTGTCACCATTGAGACCTCTTGCATAGTTTTCATTTCATCTCTGAAATTCAGAGGTCACAGCAGTTGAGTATCATAAACACAGGGGGCTGGAAGTCATGGCAGTCACCTATAGTGTCAGCAGAGATAAGAGGATAAACATAGAAAAAAAAAAAAAAGAGGATGAACATGACATTGCAGCCAGCCTGAGGCTACGTGCTGAATCGCAGGACACCTGCTGGTAGAATTCAAGCCCACCTGGAGGTAGAAAGGACAAAGGGAAGAAGCCGCGGGCTGCGTGGCAAGCGGCAAGTGGCGCAAAGGTTAGGTCTTTTGACTCTGAAACCCCAGGACGCCGGTTCGAGCCTTGGGCCATAAGCAGGCCTGAGACACAAGGGGGCGCTCGTGTGTGCTAGGGCACCTGGTGTGCCCATATCCTGCCGTGTGTCCTTTTAACTCTTCTCGATCTCTCCCTTTCTCTCTCCTAGTTAAATAAGTAAAATACTTGGCCACCCCCCTTGTGTGGGGGTGGGGGGGGCGATGAAAACGTGCTCCACACCGGTTTCTGGAGAGGCAGCGCCTCCTTGGCCAGCACCTGTTCTGTGTACTTCGCAATTTGATTCTGATAGAAGGTAAGCAGATCAATTCCTATTCAAGACAAGTCAAGAAGGAATTCAAGGACCTATGGGAGTGGCATTCAACACACAAGCAAGAGTCCTAGCGCCTCTGTCATTGGGTGGAAAGAAAACAGCGCTCCTGACAAGTCCCGGAGTTGCCAGGCTCTCTCTCAAGAAACCTGCACCAGCACCCCTGCACGTTTCAGAAGAAGTGACCCCTCATCATCACCAGTGACAAGGGTAAGTGAGCAGTCCACGGAAGTGGACTGAGACGTTCTCGACGGTTTTCTCATGTCTGTATTTGTTAGATGTCAGGCAGGCTCTCGTGCTCCATCAGCTGGCTTGGTGCTCGGGGAGGCCCTCCGCCTCCAGCCAATTAACGGAGACTTTCTGGAGCTGTCTCCTTGCCAGAGAAACACAGCCTCCGCGCCCTGCTCCCTCGCATTTCAGACAGCCCCATGACAGTAGGCTCACCAATTGTAAGTGAGGGGCTGAACCCGCAGAAATTGCTCAATTTGAACAAGAGCGACTGCGGCTGGCCCATGGCCCTGCGTCGGCCATCTTTGTGAATGATGTCAATCTGACCGTTTCTCTGAAGAGAGCCGATTCTCTAACCTAGGGTGATAGCATTCGCTCTCACCCTAGGTTAGAGAATCGGGAGCTTTTTGGACAAAGAGAAGGCCTCGAAGATGCAGGGACTCTCTGCGTGCTAGGGAAAGGGGGCCCCTGACACCCACGGGACTCAAGTGGTCCCATCCGCATGGGACACGCAGAGCTTCCAGGTGAAGAGAGAAGCTACCAGTGAGTCCTGAGGCCCTGTCTTGCGGGAGCACCGACGTGTGTTTGAGGCAGCAGGCACACAGGAGTCTCTCGAAAATGTGAGTCACGTCAAACCCATCCTCAGGAATCCATATGCTTTTCACCTTAGAGGCCCAGGGCAAAATTGCTGAAGCCAGGCCCGAAAGAATTAGGAGCGTCGCGGTCCATTCGTGTATTCTGAGGGTTTGGGTACCCCCACGCACAGGCTCTGAGAACCATCCTGCCCCGACAATGCATGCAGGTGGAATGAAGGACCAGAAGGCTAAGGATTGGATCATCACGGACGTGCCCCTCCTTCTTTGAGTCACGCCCACAGATATCAAGGGAAATACGCTGAGTACATGACACACGGTCCTCTGTGAGCACAGTTAGGATTTGTTGTGGCCTTGCATGCTCCTCACATCATGAGCAACTCCCAGGTGATATGGAAAGAAAAGAGCAGGCAGGACTCTACTGTATGCTGACATTGTACACGACAGTACACAACAGTGCCTCCAGTGCTCCAAGCAGGTTCTTGGGTCTGGCACTGGAATGATATCTTGACTTGCCAGAAAATGATAGCAATGTCTTTGGGTCAAATGGAAGTCACGTTCGTAGTTCTTTCTAAGATATCCCCGTTGCAGGACAAATATTTAGGGCCATGTGTCACCATTGAGACCTCTTGCATAGTTTTCATTTCATCTCTGAAATTCAGAGGTCACAGCAGTTGAGTATCATAAACACAGGGGGCTGGAAGTCATGGCAGTCACCTATAGTGTCAGCAGAGATAAGAGGATAAACATAGAAAAAAAAAAAAAAGAGGATGAACATGACATTGCAGCCAGCCTGAGGCTACGTGCTGAATCGCAGGACACCTGCTGGTAGAATTCAAGCCCACCTGGAGGTAGAAAGGACAAAGGGAAGAAGCCGCGGGCTGCGTGGCAAGCGGCAAGTGGCGCAAAGGTTAGGTCTTTTGACTCTGAAACCCCAGGACGCCGGTTCGAGCCTTGGGCCATAAGCAGGCCTGAGACACAAGGGGGCGCTCGTGTGTGCTAGGGCACCTGGTGTGCCCATATCCTGCCGTGTGTCCTTTTAACTCTTCTCGATCTCTCCCTTTCTCTCTCCTAGTTAAATAAGTAAAATACTTGGCCACCCCCCTTGTGTGGGGGTGGGGGGGGCGATGAAAACGTGCTCCACACCGGTTTCTGGAGAGGCAGCGCCTCCTTGGCCAGCACCTGTTCTGTGTACTTCGCAATTTGATTCTGATAGAAGGTAAGCAGATCAATTCCTATTCAAGACAAGTCAAGAAGGAATTCAAGGACCTATGGGAGTGGCATTCAACACACAAGCAAGAGTCCTAGCGCCTCTGTCATTGGGTGGAAAGAAAACAGCGCTCCTGACAAGTCCCGGAGTTGCCAGGCTCTCTCTCAAGAAACCTGCACCAGCACCCCTGCACGTTTCAGAAGAAGTGACCCCTCATCATCACCAGTGACAAGGGTAAGTGAGCAGTCCACGGAAGTGGACTGAGACGTTCTCGACGGTTTTCTCATGTCTGTATTTGTTAGATGTCAGGCAGGCTCTCGTGCTCCATCAGCTGGCTTGGTGCTCGGGGAGGCCCTCCGCCTCCAGCCAATTAACGGAGACTTTCTGGAGCTGTCTCCTTGCCAGAGAAACACAGCCTCCGCGCCCTGCTCCCTCGCATTTCAGACAGCCCCATGACAGTAGGCTCACCAATTGTAAGTGAGGGGCTGAACCCGCAGAAATTGCTCAATTTGAACAAGAGCGACTGCGGCTGGCCCATGGCCCTGCGTCGGCCATCTTTGTGAATGATGTCAATCTGACCGTTTCTCTGAAGAGAGCCGATTCTCTAACCTAGGGTGAGAGCATTCGCTATCACCCTAGGTTAGAGAATCGGGAGCTTTTTGGACAAAGAGAAGGCCTCGAAGATGCAGGGACTCTCTGCGTGCTAGGGAAAGGGGGCCCCTGACACCCACGGGACTCAAGTGGTCCCATCCGCATGGGACACGCAGAGCTTCCAGGTGAAGAGAGAAGCTACCAGTGAGTCCTGAGGCCCTGTCTTGCGGGAGCACCGACGTGTGTTTGAGGCAGCAGGCACACAGGAGTCTCTCGAAAATGTGAGTCACGTCAAACCCATCCTCAGGAATCCATATGCTTTTCACCTTAGAGGCCCAGGGCAAAATTGCTGAAGCCAGGCCCGAAAGAATTAGGAGCGTCGCGGTCCATTCGTGTATTCTGAGGGTTTGGGTACCCCCACGCACAGGCTCTGAGAACCATCCTGCCCCGACAATGCATGCAGGTGGAATGAAGGACCAGAAGGCTAAGGATTGGATCATCACGGACGTGCCCCTCCTTCTTTGAGTCACGCCCACAGATATCAAGGGAAATACGCTGAGTACATGACACACGGTCCTCTGTGAGCACAGTTAGGATTTGTTGTGGCCTTGCATGCTCCTCACATCATGAGCAACTCCCAGGTGATATGGAAAGAAAAGAGCAGGCAGGACTCTACTGTATGCTGACATTGTACACGACAGTACACAACAGTGCCTCCAGTGCTCCAAGCAGGTTCTTGGGTCTGGCACTGGAATGATATCTTGACTTGCCAGAAAATGATAGCAATGTCTTTGGGTCAAATGGAAGTCACGTTCGTAGTTCTTTCTAAGATATCCCCGTTGCAGGACAAATATTTAGGGCCATGTGTCACCATTGAGACCTCTTGCATAGTTTTCATTTCATCTCTGAAATTCAGAGGTCACAGCAGTTGAGTATCATAAACACAGGGGGCTGGAAGTCATGGCAGTCACCTATAGTGTCAGCAGAGATAAGAGGATAAACATAGAAAAAAAAAAAAAAGAGGATGAACATGACATTGCAGCCAGCCTGAGGCTACGTGCTGAATCGCAGGACACCTGCTGGTAGAATTCAAGCCCACCTGGAGGTAGAAAGGACAAAGGGAAGAAGCCGCGGGCTGCGTGGCAAGCGGCAAGTGGCGCAAAGGTTAGGTCTTTTGACTCTGAAACCCCAGGACGCCGGTTCGAGCCTTGGGCCATAAGCAGGCCTGAGACACAAGGGGGCGCTCGTGTGTGCTAGGGCACCTGGTGTGCCCATATCCTGCCGTGTGTCCTTTTAACTCTTCTCGATCTCTCCCTTTCTCTCTCCTAGTTAAATAAGTAAAATACTTGGCCACCCCCCTTGTGTGGGGGTGGGGGGGGCGATGAAAACGTGCTCCACACCGGTTTCTGGAGAGGCAGCGCCTCCTTGGCCAGCACCTGTTCTGTGTACTTCGCAATTTGATTCTGATAGAAGGTAAGCAGATCAATTCCTATTCAAGACAAGTCAAGAAGGAATTCAAGGACCTATGGGAGTGGCATTCAACACACAAGCAAGAGTCCTAGCGCCTCTGTCATTGGGTGGAAAGAAAACAGCGCTCCTGACAAGTCCCGGAGTTGCCAGGCTCTCTCTCAAGAAACCTGCACCAGCACCCCTGCACGTTTCAGAAGAAGTGACCCCTCATCATCACCAGTGACAAGGGTAAGTGAGCAGTCCACGGAAGTGGACTGAGACGTTCTCGACGGTTTTCTCATGTCTGTATTTGTTAGATGTCAGGCAGGCTCTCGTGCTCCATCAGCTGGCTTGGTGCTCGGGGAGGCCCTCCGCCTCCAGCCAATTAACGGAGACTTTCTGGAGCTGTCTCCTTGCCAGAGAAACACAGCCTCCGCGCCCTGCTCCCTCGCATTTCAGACAGCCCCATGACAGTAGGCTCACCAATTGTAAGTGAGGGGCTGAACCCGCAGAAATTGCTCAATTTGAACAAGAGCGACTGCGGCTGGCCCATGGCCCTGCGTCGGCCATCTTTGTGAATGATGTCAATCTGACCGTTTCTCTGAAGAGAGCCGATTCTCTAACCTAGGGTGATAGCATTCGCTCTCACCCTAGGTTAGAGAATCGGGAGCTTTTTGGACAAAGAGAAGGCCTCGAAGATGCAGGGACTCTCTGCGTGCTAGGGAAAGGGGGCCCCTGACACCCACGGGACTCAAGTGGTCCCATCCGCATGGGACACGCAGAGCTTCCAGGTGAAGAGAGAAGCTACCAGTGAGTCCTGAGGCCCTGTCTAGCGGGAGCACCGACGTGTGTTTGAGGCAGCAGGCACACAGGAGTCTCTCGAAAATGTGAGTCACGTCAAACCCATCCTCAGGAATCCATATGCTTTTCACCTTAGAGGCCCAGGGCAAAATTGCTGAAGCCAGGCCCGAAAGAATTAGGAGCGTCGCGGTCCATTCGTGTATTCTGAGGGTTTGGGTACCCCCACGCACAGGCTCTGAGAACCATCCTGCCCCGACAATGCATGCAGGTGGAATGAAGGACCAGAAGGCTAAGGATTGGATCATCACGGACGTGCCCCTCCTTCTTTGAGTCACGCCCACAGATATCAAGGGAAATACGCTGAGTACATGACACACGGTCCTCTGTGAGCACAGTTAGGATTTGTTGTGGCCTTGCATGCTCCTCACATCATGAGCAACTCCCAGGTGATATGGAAAGAAAAGAGCAGGCAGGACTCTACTGTATGCTGACATTGTACACGACAGTACACAACAGTGCCTCCAGTGCTCCAAGCAGGTTCTTGGGTCTGGCACTGGAATGATATCTTGACTTGCCAGAAAATGATAGCAATGTCTTTGGGTCAAATGGAAGTCACGTTCGTAGTTCTTTCTAAGATATCCCCGTTGCAGGACAAATATTTAGGGCCATGTGTCACCATTGAGACCTCTTGCATAGTTTTCATTTCATCTCTGAAATTCAGAGGTCACAGCAGTTGAGTATCATAAACACAGGGGGCTGGAAGTCATGGCAGTCACCTATAGTGTCAGCAGAGATAAGAGGATAAACATAGAAAAAAAAAAAAAAGAGGATGAACATGACATTGCAGCCAGCCTGAGGCTACGTGCTGAATCGCAGGACACCTGCTGGTAGAATTCAAGCCCACCTGGAGGTAGAAAGGACAAAGGGAAGAAGCCGCGGGCTGCGTGGCAAGCGGCAAGTGGCGCAAAGGTTAGGTCTTTTGACTCTGAAACCCCAGGACGCCGGTTCGAGCCTTGGGCCATAAGCAGGCCTGAGACACAAGGGGGCGCTCGTGTGTGCTAGGGCACCTGGTGTGCCCATATCCTGCCGTGTGTCCTTTTAACTCTTCTCGATCTCTCCCTTTCTCTCTCCTAGTTAAATAAGTAAAATACTTGGCCACCCCCCTTGTGTGGGGGTGGGGGGGGGCGATGAAAACGTGCTCCACACCGGTTTCTGGAGAGGCAGCGCCTCCTTGGCCAGCACCTGTTCTGTGTACTTCGCAATTTGATTCTGATAGAAGGTAAGCAGATCAATTCCTATTCAAGACAAGTCAAGAAGGAATTCAAGGACCTATGGGAGTGGCATTCAACACACAAGCAAGAGTCCTAGCGCCTCTGTCATTGGGTGGAAAGAAAACAGCGCTCCTGACAAGTCCCGGAGTTGCCAGGCTCTCTCTCAAGAAACCTGCACCAGCACCCCTGCACGTTTCAGAAGAAGTGACCCCTCATCATCACCAGTGACAAGGGTAAGTGAGCAGTCCACGGAAGTGGACTGAGACGTTCTCGACGGTTTTCTCATGTCTGTATTTGTTAGATGTCAGGCAGGCTCTCGTGCTCCATCAGCTGGCTTGGTGCTCGGGGAGGCCCTCCGCCTCCAGCCAATTAACGGAGACTTTCTGGAGCTGTCTCCTTGCCAGAGAAACACAGCCTCCGCGCCCTGCTCCCTCGCATTTCAGACAGCCCCATGACAGTAGGCTCACCAATTGTAAGTGAGGGGCTGAACCCGCAGAAATTGCTCAATTTGAACAAGAGCGACTGCGGCTGGCCCATGGCCCTGCGTCGGCCATCTTTGTGAATGATGTCAATCTGACCGTTTCTCTGAAGAGAGCCGATTCTCTAACCTAGGGTGATAGCATTCGCTCTCACCCTAGGTTAGAGAATCGGGAGCTTTTTGGACAAAGAGAAGGCCTCGAAGATGCAGGGACTCTCTGCGTGCTAGGGAAAGGGGGCCCCTGACACCCACGGGACTCAAGTGGTCCCATCCGCATGGGACACGCAGAGCTTCCAGGTGAAGAGAGAAGCTACCAGTGAGTCCTGAGGCCCTGTCTAGCGGGAGCACCGACGTGTGTTTGAGGCAGCAGGCACACAGGAGTCTCTCGAAAATGTGAGTCACGTCAAACCCATCCTCAGGAATCCATATGCTTTTCACCTTAGAGGCCCAGGGCAAAATTGCTGAAGCCAGGCCCGAAAGAATTAGGAGCGTCGCGGTCCATTCGTGTATTCTGAGGGTTTGGGTACCCCCACGCACAGGCTCTGAGAACCATCCTGCCCCGACAATGCATGCAGGTGGAATGAAGGACCAGAAGGCTAAGGATTGGATCATCACGGACGTGCCCCTCCTTCTTTGAGTCACGCCCACAGATATCAAGGGAAATACGCTGAGTACATGACACACGGTCCTCTGTGAGCACAGTTAGGATTTGTTGTGGCCTTGCATGCTCCTCACATCATGAGCAACTCCCAGGTGATATGGAAAGAAAAGAGCAGGCAGGACTCTACTGTATGCTGACATTGTACACGACAGTACACAACAGTGCCTCCAGTGCTCCAAGCAGGTTCTTGGGTCTGGCACTGGAATGATATCTTGACTTGCCAGAAAATGATAGCAATGTCTTTGGGTCAAATGGAAGTCACGTTCGTAGTTCTTTCTAAGATATCCCCGTTGCAGGACAAATATTTAGGGCCATGTGTCACCATTGAGACCTCTTGCATAGTTTTCATTTCATCTCTGAAATTCAGAGGTCACAGCAGTTGAGTATCATAATCACAGGGGGCTGGAAGTCATGGCAGTCAACTATAGTGGCAGCAGAGATAAGAGGATAAACATAGAAAAAAAAAAAAAAGCGGATGAACATGACATTGCAGCCAGCCTGAGGCTACGTGCTGAATCGCAGGACACCTGCTGGTAGAATTCAAGCCCACCTGGAGGTAGAAAGGACAAAGGGAAGAAGCCGCGGGCTGCGTGGCAAGCGGCAAGTGGCGCAAAGGTTAGGTCTTTTGACTCTGAAACCCCAGGACGCCGGTTCGAGCCTTGGGCCATAAGCAGGCCTGAGACACAAGGGGGCGCTCGTGTGTGCTAGGGCACCTGGTGTGCCCATATCCTGCCGTGTGTCCTTTTAACTCTTCTCGATCTCTCCCTTTCTCTCTCCTAGTTAAATAAGTAAAATACTTGGCCACCCCCCTTGTGTGGGGGTGGGGGGGGCGATGAAAACGTGCTCCACACCGGTTTCTGGAGAGGCAGCGCCTCCTTGGCCAGCACCTGTTCTGTGTACTTCGCAATTTGATTCTGATAGAAGGTAAGCAGATCAATTCCTATTCAAGACAAGTCAAGAAGGAATTCAAGGACCTATGGGAGTGGCATTCAACACACAAGCAAGAGTCCTAGCGCCTCTGTCATTGGGTGGAAAGAAAACAGCGCTCCTGACAAGTCCCGGAGTTGCCAGGCTCTCTCTCAAGAAACCTGCACCAGCACCCCTGCACGTTTCAGAAGAAGTGACCCCTCATCATCACCAGTGACAAGGGTAAGTGAGCAGTCCACGGAAGTGGACTGAGACGTTCTCGACGGTTTTCTCATGTCTGTATTTGTTAGATGTCAGGCAGGCTCTCGTGCTCCATCAGCTGGCTTGGTGCTCGGGGAGGCCCTCCGCCTCCAGCCAATTAACGGAGACTTTCTGGAGCTGTCTCCTTGCCAGAGAAACACAGCCTCCGCGCCCTGCTCCCTCGCATTTCAGACAGCCCCATGACAGTAGGCTCACCAATTGTAAGTGAGGGGCTGAACCCGCAGAAATTGCTCAATTTGAACAAGAGCGACTGCGGCTGGCCCATGGCCCTGCGTCGGCCATCTTTGTGAATGATGTCAATCTGACCGTTTCTCTGAAGAGAGCCGATTCTCTAACCTAGGGTGATAGCATTCGCTCTCACCCTAGGTTAGAGAATCGGGAGCTTTTTGGACAAAGAGAAGGCCTCGAAGATGCAGGGACTCTCTGCGTGCTAGGGAAAGGGGGCCCCTGACACCCACGGGACTCAAGTGGTCCCATCCGCATGGGACACGCAGAGCTTCCAGGTGAAGAGAGAAGCTACCAGTGAGTCCTGAGGCCCTGTCTAGCGGGAGCACCGACGTGTGTTTGAGGCAGCAGGCACACAGGAGTCTCTCGAAAATGTGAGTCACGTCAAACCCATCCTCAGGAATCCATATGCTTTTCACCTTAGAGGCCCAGGGCAAAATTGCTGAAGCCAGGCCCGAAAGAATTAGGAGCGTCGCGGTCCATTCGTGTATTCTGAGGGTTTGGGTACCCCCACGCACAGGCTCTGAGAACCATCCTGCCCCGACAATGCATGCAGGTGGAATGAAGGACCAGAAGGCTAAGGATTGGATCATCACGGACGTGCCCCTCCTTCTTTGAGTCACGCCCACAGATATCAAGGGAAATACGCTGAGTACATGACACACGGTCCTCTGTGAGCACAGTTAGGATTTGTTGTGGCCTTGCATGCTCCTCACATCATGAGCAACTCCCAGGTGATATGGAAAGAAAAGAGCAGGCAGGACTCTACTGTATGCTGACATTGTACACGACAGTACACAACAGTGCCTCCAGTGCTCCAAGCAGGTTCTTGGGTCTGGCACTGGAATGATATCTTGACTTGCCAGAAAATGATAGCAATGTCTTTGGGTCAAATGGAAGTCACGTTCGTAGTTCTTTCTAAGATATCCCCGTTGCAGGACAAATATTTAGGGCCATGTGTCACCATTGAGACCTCTTGCATAGTTTTCATTTCATCTCTGAAATTCAGAGGTCACAGCAGTTGAGTATCATAAACACAGGGGGCTGGAAGTCATGGCAGTCACCTATAGTGTCAGCAGAGATAAGAGGATAAACATAGAAAAAAAAAAAAAAAGAGGATGAACATGACATTGCAGCCAGCCTGAGGCTACGTGCTGAATCGCAGGACACCTGCTGGTAGAATTCAAGCCCACCTGGAGGTAGAAAGGACAAAGGGAAGAAGCCGCGGGCTGCGTGGCAAGCGGCAAGTGGCGCAAAGGTTAGGTCTTTTGACTCTGAAACCCCAGGACGCCGGTTCGAGCCTTGGGCCATAAGCAGGCCTGAGACACAAGGGGGCGCTCGTGTGTGCTAGGGCACCTGGTGTGCCCATATCCTGCCGTGTGTCCTTTTAACTCTTCTCGATCTCTCCCTTTCTCTCTCCTAGTTAAATAAGTAAAATACTTGGCCACCCCCCTTGTGTGGGGGTGGGGGGGGGCGATGAAAACGTGCTCCACACCGGTTTCTGGAGAGGCAGCGCCTCCTTGGCCAGCACCTGTTCTGTGTACTTCGCAATTTGATTCTGATAGAAGGTAAGCAGATCAATTCCTATTCAAGACAAGTCAAGAAGGAATTCAAGGACCTATGGGAGTGGCATTCAACACACAAGCAAGAGTCCTAGCGCCTCTGTCATTGGGTGGAAAGAAAACAGCGCTCCTGACAAGTCCCGGAGTTGCCAGGCTCTCTCTCAAGAAACCTGCACCAGCACCCCTGCACGTTTCAGAAGAAGTGACCCCTCATCATCACCAGTGACAAGGGTAAGTGAGCAGTCCACGGAAGTGGACTGAGACGTTCTCGACGGTTTTCTCATGTCTGTATTTGTTAGATGTCAGGCAGGCTCTCGTGCTCCATCAGCTGGCTTGGTGCTCGGGGAGGCCCTCCGCCTCCAGCCAATTAACGGAGACTTTCTGGAGCTGTCTCCTTGCCAGAGAAACACAGCCTCCGCGCCCTGCTCCCTCGCATTTCAGACAGCCCCATGACAGTAGGCTCACCAATTGTAAGTGAGGGGCTGAACCCGCAGAAATTGCTCAATTTGAACAAGAGCGACTGCGGCTGGCCCATGGCCCTGCGTCGGCCATCTTTGTGAATGATGTCAATCTGACCGTTTCTCTGAAGAGAGCCGATTCTCTAACCTAGGGTGATAGCATTCGCTCTCACCCGAGGTTAGAGAATCGGGAGCTTTTTGGACAAAGAGAAGGCCTCGAAGATGCAGGGACTCTCTGCGTGCTAGGGAAAGGGGGCCCCTGACACCCACGGGACTCAAGTGGTCCCATCCGCATGGGACACGCAGAGCTTCCAGGTGAAGAGAGAAGCTACCAGTGAGTCCTGAGGCCCTGTCTAGCGGGAGCACCGACGTGTGTTTGAGGCAGCAGGCACACAGGAGTCTCTCGAAAATGTGAGTCACGTCAAACCCATCCTCAGGAATCCATATGCTTTTCACCTTAGAGGCCCAGGGCAAAATTGCTGAAGCCAGGCCCGAAAGAATTAGGAGCGTCGCGGTCCATTCGTGTATTCTGAGGGTTTGGGTACCCCCACGCACAGGCTCTGAGAACCATCCTGCCCCGACAATGCATGCAGGTGGAATGAAGGACCAGAAGGCTAAGGATTGGATCATCACGGACGTGCCCCTCCTTCTTTGAGTCACGCCCACAGATATCAAGGGAAATACGCTGAGTACATGACACACGGTCCTCTGTGAGCACAGTTAGGATTTGTTGTGGCCTTGCATGCTCCTCACATCATGAGCAACTCCCAGGTGATATGGAAAGAAAAGAGCAGGCAGGACTCTACTGTATGCTGACATTGTACACGACAGTACACAACAGTGCCTCCAGTGCTCCAAGCAGGTTCTTGGGTCTGGCACTGGAATGATATCTTGACTTGCCAGAAAATGATAGCAATGTCTTTGGGTCAAATGGAAGTCACGTTCGTAGTTCTTTCTAAGATATCCCCGTTGCAGGACAAATATTTAGGGCCATGTGTCACCATTGAGACCTCTTGCATAGTTTTCATTTCATCTCTGAAATTCAGAGGTCACAGCAGTTGAGTATCATAAACACAGGGGGCTGGAAGTCATGGCAGTCACCTATAGTGTCAGCAGAGATAAGAGGATAAACATAGAAAAAAAAAAAAAAAGAGGATGAACATGACATTGCAGCCAGCCTGAGGCTACGTGCTGAATCGCAGGACACCTGCTGGTAGAATTCAAGCCCACCTGGAGGTAGAAAGGACAAAGGGAAGAAGCCGCGGGCTGCGTGGCAAGCGGCAAGTGGCGCAAAGGTTAGGTCTTTTGACTCTGAAACCCCAGGACGCCGGTTCGAGCCTTGGGCCATAAGCAGGCCTGAGACACAAGGGGGCGCTCGTGTGTGCTAGGGCACCTGGTGTGCCCATATCCTGCCGTGTGTCCTTTTAACTCTTCTCGATCTCTCCCTTTCTCTCTCCTAGTTAAATAAGTAAAATACTTGGCCACCCCCCTTGTGTGGGGGTGGGGGGGGGCGATGAAAACGTGCTCCACACCGGTTTCTGGAGAGGCAGCGCCTCCTTGGCCAGCACCTGTTCTGTGTACTTCGCAATTTGATTCTGATAGAAGGTAAGCAGATCAATTCCTATTCAAGACAAGTCAAGAAGGAATTCAAGGACCTATGGGAGTGGCATTCAACACACAAGCAAGAGTCCTAGCGCCTCTGTCATTGGGTGGAAAGAAAACAGCGCTCCTGACAAGTCCCGGAGTTGCCAGGCTCTCTCTCAAGAAACCTGCACCAGCACCCCTGCACGTTTCAGAAGAAGTGACCCCTCATCATCACCAGTGACAAGGGTAAGTGAGCAGTCCACGGAAGTGGACTGAGACGTTCTCGACGGTTTTCTCATGTCTGTATTTGTTAGATGTCAGGCAGGCTCTCGTGCTCCATCAGCTGGCTTGGTGCTCGGGGAGGCCCTCCGCCTCCAGCCAATTAACGGAGACTTTCTGGAGCTGTCTCCTTGCCAGAGAAACACAGCCTCCGCGCCCTGCTCCCTCGCATTTCAGACAGCCCCATGACAGTAGGCTCACCAATTGTAAGTGAGGGGCTGAACCCGCAGAAATTGCTCAATTTGAACAAGAGCGACTGCGGCTGGCCCATGGCCCTGCGTCGGCCATCTTTGTGAATGATGTCAATCTGACCGTTTCTCTGAAGAGAGCCGATTCTCTAACCTAGGGTGATAGCATTCGCTCTCACCCTAGGTTAGAGAATCGGGAGCTTTTTGGACAAAGAGAAGGCCTCGAAGATGCAGGGACTCTCTGCGTGCTAGGGAAAGGGGGCCCCTGACACCCACGGGACTCAAGTGGTCCCATCCGCATGGGACACGCAGAGCTTCCAGGTGAAGAGAGAAGCTACCAGTGAGTCCTGAGGCCCTGTCTAGCGGGAGCACCGACGTGTGTTTGAGGCAGCAGGCACACAGGAGTCTCTCGAAAATGTGAGTCACGTCAAACCCATCCTCAGGAATCCATATGCTTTTCACCTTAGAGGCCCAGGGCAAAATTGCTGAAGCCAGGCCCGAAAGAATTAGGAGCGTCGCGGTCCATTCGTGTATTCTGAGGGTTTGGGTACCCCCACGCACAGGCTCTGAGAACCATCCTGCCCCGACAATGCATGCAGGTGGAATGAAGGACCAGAAGGCTAAGGATTGGATCATCACGGACGTGCCCCTCCTTCTTTGAGTCACGCCCACAGATATCAAGGGAAATACGCTGAGTACATGACACACGGTCCTCTGTGAGCACAGTTAGGATTTGTTGTGGCCTTGCATGCTCCTCACATCATGAGCAACTCCCAGGTGATATGGAAAGAAAAGAGCAGGCAGGACTCTACTGTATGCTGACATTGTACACGACAGTACACAACAGTGCCTCCAGTGCTCCAAGCAGGTTCTTGGGTCTGGCACTGGAATGATATCTTGACTTGCCAGAAAATGATAGCAATGTCTTTGGGTCAAATGGAAGTCACGTTCGTAGTTCTTTCTAAGATATCCCCGTTGCAGGACAAATATTTAGGGCCATGTGTCACCATTGAGACCTCTTGCATAGTTTTCATTTCATCTCTGAAATTCAGAGGTCACAGCAGTTGAGTATCATAAACACAGGGGGCTGGAAGTCATGGCAGTCACCTATAGTGTCAGCAGAGATAAGAGGATAAACATAGAAAAAAAAAAAAAAGAGGATGAACATGACATTGCAGCCAGCCTGAGGCTACGTGCTGAATCGCAGGACACCTGCTGGTAGAATTCAAGCCCACCTGGAGGTAGAAAGGACAAAGGGAAGAAGCCGCGGGCTGCGTGGCAAGCGGCAAGTGGCGCAAAGGTTAGGTCTTTTGACTCTGAAACCCCAGGACGCCGGTTCGAGCCTTGGGCCATAAGCAGGCCTGAGACACAAGGGGGCGCTCGTGTGTGCTAGGGCACCTGGTGTGCCCATATCCTGCCGTGTGTCCTTTTAACTCTTCTCGATCTCTCCCTTTCTCTCTCCTAGTTAAATAAGTAAAATACTTGGCCACCCCCCTTGTGTGGGGGTGGGGGGGGCGATGAAAACGTGCTCCACACCGGTTTCTGGAGAGGCAGCGCCTCCTTGGCCAGCACCTGTTCTGTGTACTTCGCAATTTGATTCTGATAGAAGGTAAGCAGATCAATTCCTATTCAAGACAAGTCAAGAAGGAATTCAAGGACCTATGGGAGTGGCATTCAACACACAAGCAAGAGTCCTAGCGCCTCTGTCATTGGGTGGAAAGAAAACAGCGCTCCTGACAAGTCCCGGAGTTGCCAGGCTCTCTCTCAAGAAACCTGCACCAGCACCCCTGCACGTTTCAGAAGAAGTGACCCCTCATCATCACCAGTGACAAGGGTAAGTGAGCAGTCCACGGAAGTGGACTGAGACGTTCTCGACGGTTTTCTCATGTCTGTATTTGTTAGATGTCAGGCAGGCTCTCGTGCTCCATCAGCTGGCTTGGTGCTCGGGGAGGCCCTCCGCCTCCAGCCAATTAACGGAGACTTTCTGGAGCTGTCTCCTTGCCAGAGAAACACAGCCTCTGCGCCCTGCTCCCTCGCATTTCAGACAGCCCCATGACAGTAGGCTCACCAATTGTAAGTGAGGGGCTGAACCCGCAGAAATTGCTCAATTTGAACAAGAGCGACTGCGGCTGGCCCATGGCCCTGCGTCGGCCATCTTTGTGAATGATGTCAATCTGACCGTTTCTCTGAAGAGAGCCGATTCTCTAACCTAGGGTGATAGCATTCGCTCTCACCCTAGGTTAGAGAATCGGGAGCTTTTTGGACAAAGAGAAGGCCTCGAAGATGCAGGGACTCTCTGCGTGCTAGGGAAAGGGGGCCCCTGACACCCACGGGACTCAAGTGGTCCCATCCGCATGGGACACGCAGAGCTTCCAGGTGAAGAGAGAAGCTACCAGTGAGTCCTGAGGCCCTGTCTAGCGGGAGCACCGACGTGTGTTTGAGGCAGCAGGCACACAGGAGTCTCTCGAAAATGTGAGTCACGTCAAACCCATCCTCAGGAATCCATATGCTTTTCACCTTAGAGGCCCAGGGCAAAATTGCTGAAGCCAGGCCCGAAAGAATTAGGAGCGTCGCGGTCCATTCGTGTATTCTGAGGGTTTGGGTACCCCCACGCACAGGCTCTGAGAACCATCCTGCCCCGACAATGCATGCAGGTGGAATGAAGGACCAGAAGGCTAAGGATTGGATCATCACGGACGTGCCCCTCCTTCTTTGAGTCACGCCCACAGATATCAAGGGAAATACGCTGAGTACATGACACACGGTCCTCTGTGAGCACAGTTAGGATTTGTTGTGGCCTTGCATGCTCCTCACATCATGAGCAACTCCCAGGTGATATGGAAAGAAAAGAGCAGGCAGGACTCTACTGTATGCTGACATTGTACACGACAGTACACAACAGTGCCTCCAGTGCTCCAAGCAGGTTCTTGGGTCTGGCACTGGAATGATATCTTGACTTGCCAGAAAATGATAGCAATGTCTTTGGGTCAAATGGAAGTCACGTTCGTAGTTCTTTCTAAGATATCCCCGTTGCAGGACAAATATTTAGGGCCATGTGTCACCATTGAGACCTCTTGCATAGTTTTCATTTCATCTCTGAAATTCAGAGGTCACAGCAGTTGAGTATCATAAACACAGGGGGCTGGAAGTCATGGCAGTCACCTATAGTGTCAGCAGAGATAAGAGGATAAACATAGAAAAAAAAAAAAAAAGAGGATGAACATGACATTGCAGCCAGCCTGAGGCTACGTGCTGAATCGCAGGACACCTGCTGGTAGAATTCAAGCCCACCTGGAGGTAGAAAGGACAAAGGGAAGAAGCCGCGGGCTGCGTGGCAAGCGGCAAGTGGCGCAAAGGTTAGGTCTTTTGACTCTGAAACCCCAGGACGCCGGTTCGAGCCTTGGGCCATAAGCAGGCCTGAGACACAAGGGGGCGCTCGTGTGTGCTAGGGCACCTGGTGTGCCCATATCCTGCCGTGTGTCCTTTTAACTCTTCTCGATCTCTCCCTTTCTCTCTCCTAGTTAAATAAGTAAAATACTTGGCCACCCCCCTTGTGTGGGGGTGGGGGGGGCGATGAAAACGTGCTCCACACCGGTTTCTGGAGAGGCAGCGCCTCCTTGGCCAGCACCTGTTCTGTGTACTTCGCAATTTGATTCTGATAGAAGGTAAGCAGATCAATTCCTATTCAAGACAAGTCAAGAAGGAATTCAAGGACCTATGGGAGTGGCATTCAACACACAAGCAAGAGTCCTAGCGCCTCTGTCATTGGGTGGAAAGAAAACAGCGCTCCTGACAAGTCCCGGAGTTGCCAGGCTCTCTCTCAAGAAACCTGCACCAGCACCCCTGCACGTTTCAGAAGAAGTGACCCCTCATCATCACCAGTGACAAGGGTAAGTGAGCAGTCCACGGAAGTGGACTGAGACGTTCTCGACGGTTTTCTCATGTCTGTATTTGTTAGATGTCAGGCAGGCTCTCGTGCTCCATCAGCTGGCTTGGTGCTCGGGGAGGCCCTCCGCCTCCAGCCAATTAACGGAGACTTTCTGGAGCTGTCTCCTTGCCAGAGAAACACAGCCTCCGCGCCCTGCTCCCTCGCATTTCAGACAGCCCCATGACAGTAGGCTCACCAATTGTAAGTGAGGGGCTGAACCCGCAGAAATTGCTCAATTTGAACAAGAGCGACTGCGGCTGGCCCATGGCCCTGCGTCGGCCATCTTTGTGAATGATGTCAATCTGACCGTTTCTCTGAAGAGAGCCGATTCTCTAACCTAGGGTGATAGCATTCGCTCTCACCCTAGGTTAGAGAATCGGGAGCTTTTTGGACAAAGAGAAGGCCTCGAAGATGCAGGGACTCTCTGCGTGCTAGGGAAAGGGGGCCCCTGACACCCACGGGACTCAAGTGGTCCCATCCGCATGGGACACGCAGAGCTTCCAGGTGAAGAGAGAAGCTACCAGTGAGTCCTGAGGCCCTGTCTAGCGGGAGCACCGACGTGTGTTTGAGGCAGCAGGCACACAGGAGTCTCTCGAAAATGTGAGTCACGTCAAACCCATCCTCAGGAATCCATATGCTTTTCACCTTAGAGGCCCAGGGCAAAATTGCTGAAGCCAGGCCCGAAAGAATTAGGAGCGTCGCGGTCCATTCGTGTATTCTGAGGGTTTGGGTACCCCCACGCACAGGCTCTGAGAACCATCCTGCCCCGACAATGCATGCAGGTGGAATGAAGGACCAGAAGGCTAAGGATTGGATCATCACGGACGTGCCCCTCCTTCTTTGAGTCACGCCCACAGATATCAAGGGAAATACGCTGAGTACATGACACACGGTCCTCTGTGAGCACAGTTAGGATTTGTTGTGGCCTTGCATGCTCCTCACATCATGAGCAACTCCCAGGTGATATGGAAAGAAAAGAGCAGGCAGGACTCTACTGTATGCTGACATTGTACACGACCGTACACAACAGTGCCTCCAGTGCTCCAAGCAGGTTCTTGGGTCTGGCACTGGAATGATATCTTGACTTGCCAGAAAATGATAGCAATGTCTTTGGGTCAAATGGAAGTCACGTTCGTAGTTCTTTCTAAGATATCCCCGTTGCAGGACAAATATTTAGGGCCATGTGTCACCATTGAGACCTCTTGCATAGTTTTCATTTCATCTCTGAAATTCAGAGGTCACAGCAGTTGAGTATCATAAACACAGGGGGCTGGAAGTCATGGCAGTCACCTATAGTGTCAGCAGAGATAAGAGGATAAACATAGAAAAAAAAAAAAAAGAGGATGAACATGACATTGCAGCAGCCTGAGGCTACGTGCTGAATCGCAGGACACCTGCTGGTAGAATTCAAGCCCACCTGGAGGTAGAAAGGACAAAGGGAAGAAGCCGCGGGCTGCGTGGCAAGCGGCAAGTGGCGCAAAGGTTAGGTCTTTTGACTCTGAAACCCCAGGACGCCGGTTCGAGCCTTGGGCCATAAGCAGGCCCTGAGACACAAGGGGGCGCTCGTGTGTGCTAGGGCACCTGGTGTGGCCCATATCCTGCCGTGTGTCCTTTTAACTCTTCTCGATCTCTCCCTTTCTCTCTCCTAGTTAAATAAGTAAAATACTTGGCCACCCCCCCTTGTGTGGGGGTGGGGGGGGCGATGAAAACGTGCTCCACACCGGTTTCTGGAGAGGCAGCGCCTCCTTGGCCAGCACCTGTTCTGTGTACTTCGCAATTTGATTCTGATAGAAGGTAAGCAGATCAATTCCTATTCAAGACAAGTCAAGAAGGAATTCAAGGACCTATGGGAGTGGCATTCAACACACAAGCAAGAGTCCTAGCGCCTCTGTCATTGGGTGGAAAGAAAACAGCGCTCCTGACAAGTCCCGGAGTTGCCAGGCTCTCTCTCAAGAAACCTGCACCAGCACCCCTGCACGTTTCAGAAGAAGTGACCCCTCATCATCACCAGTGACAAGGGTAAGTGAGCAGTCCACGGAAGTGGACTGAGACGTTCTCGACGGTTTTCTCATGTCTGTATTTGTTAGATGTCAGGCAGGCTCTCGTGCTCCATCAGCTGGCTTGGTGCTCGGGGAGGCCCTCCGCCTCCAGCCAATTAACGGAGACTTTCTGGAGCTGTCTCCTTGCCAGAGAAACACAGCCTCCGCGCCCTGCTCCCTCGCATTTCAGACAGCCCCATGACAGTAGGCTCACCAATTGTAAGTGAGGGGCTGAACCCGCAGAAATTGCTCAATTTGAACAAGAGCGACTGCGGCTGGCCCATGGCCCCTGCGTCGGCCATCTTTGTGAATGATGTCAATCTGACCGTTTCTCTGAAGAGAGCCGATTCTCTAACCTAGGGTGATAGCATTCGCTCTCACCCTAGGTTAGAGAATCGGGAGCTTTTTGGACAAAGAGAAGGCCTCGAGGATGCAGGGACTCTCTGCGTGCTAGGGAAAGGGGGCCCCTGACACCCACGGGACTCAAGTGGTCCCATCCGCATGGGACACGCAGAGCTTCCAGGTGAAGAGAGAAGCTACCAGTGAGTCCTGAGGCCCTGTCTAGCGGGAGCACCGACGTGTGTTTGAGGCAGCAGGCACACAGGAGTCTCTCGAAAATGTGAGTCACGTCAAACCCATCCTCAGGAATCCATATGCTTTTCACCTTAGAGGCCCAGGGCAAAATTGCTGAAGCCAGGCCCGAAAGAATTAGGAGCGTCGCGGTCCATTCGTGTATTCTGAGGGTTTGGGTACCCCCACGCACAGGCTCTGAGAACCATCCTGCCCCGACAATGCATGCAGGTGGAATGAAGGACCAGAAGGCTAAGGATTGGATCATCACGGACGTGCCCCTCCTTCTTTGAGTCACGCCCACAGATATCAAGGGAAATACGCTGAGTACATGACACACGGTCCTCTGTGAGCACAGTTAGGATTTGTTGTGGCCTTGCATGCTCCTCACATCATGAGCAACTCCCAGGTGATATGGAAAGAAAAGAGCAGGCAGGACTCTACTGTATGCTGACATTGTACACGACAGTACACAAACAGTGCCTCCAGTGCTCCAAGCAGGTTCTTGGGTCTGGCACTGGAATGATATCTTGACTTGCCAGAAAATGATAGCAATGTCTTTGGGTCAAATGGAAGTCACGTTCGTAGTTCTTTCTAAGATATCCCCGTTGCAGGACAAATATTTAGGGCCATGTGTCACCATTGAGACCTCTTGCATAGTTTTCATTTCATCTCTGAAATTCAGAGGTCACAGCAGTTGAGTATCATAAACACAGGGGGCTGGAAGTCATGGCAGTCACCTATAGTGTCAGCAGAGATAAGAGGATAAACATAGAAAAAAAAAAAAAAAGAGGATGAACATGACATTGCAGCCAGCCTGAGGCTACGTGCTGAATCGCAGGACACCTGCTGGTAGAATTCAAGCCCACCTGGAGGTAGAAAGGACAAAGGGAAGAAGCCGCGGGCTGCGTGGCAAGCGGCAAGTGGCGCAAAGGTTAGGTCTTTTGACTCTGAAACCCCAGGACGCCGGTTCGAGCCTTGGGCCATAAGCAGGCCTGAGACACAAGGGGGCGCTCGTGTGTGCTAGGGCACCTGGTGTGCCCATATCCTGCCGTGTGTCCCTTTTAACTCTTCTCGATCTCTCCCTTTCTCTCTCCTAGTTAAATAAGTAAAATACTTGGCCACCCCCCTTGTGTGGGGGTGGGGGGGGGCGATGAAAACGTGCTCCACACCGGTTTCTGGAGAGGCAGCGCCTCCTTGGCCAGCACCTGTTCTGTGTACTTCGCAATTTGATTCTGATAGAAGGTAAGCAGATCAATTCCTATTCAAGACAAGTCAAGAAGGAATTCAAGGACCTATGGGAGTGGCATTCAACACACAAGCAAGAGTCCTAGCGCCTCTGTCATTGGGTGGAAAGAAAACAGCGCTCCTGACAAGTCCCGGAGTTGCCAGGCTCTCTCTCAAGAAACCTGCACCAGCACCCCTGCACGTTTCAGAAGAAGTGACCCCTCATCATCACCAGTGACAAGGGTAAGTGAGCAGTCCACGGAAGTGGACTGAGACGTTCTCGACGGTTTTCTCATGTCTGTATTTGTTAGATGTCAGGCAGGCTCTCGTGCTCCATCAGCTGGCTTGGTGCTCGGGGAGGCCCTCCGCCTCCAGCCAATTAACGGAGACTTTCTGGAGCTGTCTCCTTGCCAGAGAAACACAGCCTCCGCGCCCTGCTCCCTCGCATTTCAGACAGCCCCATGACAGTAGGCTCACCAATTGTAAGTGAGGGGCTGAACCCGCAGAAATTGCTCAATTTGAACAAGAGCGACTGCGGCTGGCCCATGGCCCTGCGTCGGCCATCTTTGTGAATGATGTCAATCTGACCGTTTCTCTGAAGAGAGCCGATTCTCTAACCTAGGGTGATAGCATTCGCTCTCACCCTAGGTTAGAGAATCGGGAGCTTTTTGGACAAAGAGAAGGCCTCGAAGATGCAGGGACTCTCTGCGTGCTAGGGAAAAGGGGGCCCCTGACACCCACGGGACTCAAGTGGTCCCATCCGCATGGGACACGCAGAGCTTCCAGGTGAAGAGAGAAGCTACCAGTGAGTCCTGAGGCCCTGTCTAGCGGGAGCACCGACGTGTGTTTGAGGCAGCAGGCACACAGGAGTCTCTCGAAAATGTGAGTCACGTCAAACCCATCCTCAGGAATCCATATGCTTTTCACCTTAGAGGCCCAGGGCAAAATTGCTGAAGCCAGGCCCGAAAGAATTAGGAGCGTCGCGGTCCATTCGTGTATTCTGAGGGTTTGGGTACCCCCACGCACAGGCTCTGAGAACCATCCTGCCCCGACAATGCATGCAGGTGGAATGAAGGACCAGAAGGCTAAGGATTGGATCATCACGGACGTGCCCCTCCTTCTTTGAGTCACGCCCACAGATATCAAGGGAAATACGCTGAGTACATGACACACGGTCCTCTGTGAGCACAGTTAGGATTTGTTGTGGCCTTGCATGCTCCTCACATCATGAGCAACTCCCAGGTGATATGGAAAGAAAAGAGCAGGCAGGACTCTACTGTATGCTGACATTGTACACGACAGTACACAACAGTGCCTCCAGTGCTCCAAGCAGGTTCTTGGGTCTGGCACTGGAATGATATCTTGACTTGCCAGAAAATGATAGCAATGTCTTTGGGTCAAATGGAAGTCACGTTCGTAGTTCTTTCTAAGATATCCCCGTTGCAGGACAAATATTTAGGGCCATGTGTCACCATTGAGACCTCTTGCATAGTTTTCATTTCATCTCTGAAATTCAGAGGTCACAGCAGTTGAGTATCATAAACACAGGGGGCTGGAAGTCATGGCAGTCACCTATAGTGTCAGCAGAGATAAGAGGATAAACATAGAAAAAAAAAAAAAGAGGATGAACATGACATTGCAGCCAGCCTGAGGCTACGTGCTGAATCGCAGGACACCTGCTGGTAGAATTCAAGCCCACCTGGAGGTAGAAAGGACAAAGGGAAGAAGCCGCGGGCTGCGTGGCAAGCGGCAAGTGGCGCAAAGGTTAGGTCTTTTGACTCTGAAACCCCAGGACGCCGGTTCGAGCCTTGGGCCATAAGCAGGCCTGAGACACAAGGGGGCGCTCGTGTGTGCTAGGGCACCTGGTGTGCCCATATCCTGCCGTGTGTCCTTTTAACTCTTCTCGATCTCTCCCTTTCTCTCTCCTAGTTAAATAAGTAAAATACTTGGCCACCCCCCCTTGTGTGGGGGTGGGGGGGGCGATGAAAACGTGCTCCACACCGGTTTCTGGAGAGGCAGCGCCTCCTTGGCCAGCACCTGTTCTGTGTACTTCGCAATTTGATTCTGATAGAAGGTAAGCAGATCAATTCCTATTCAAGACAAGTCAAGAAGGAATTCAAGGACCTATGGGAGTGGCATTCAACACACAAGCAAGAGTCCTAGCGCCTCTGTCATTGGGTGGAAAGAAAACAGCGCTCCTGACAAGTCCCGGAGTTGCCAGGCTCTCTCTCAAGAAACCTGCACCAGCACCCCTGCACGTTTCAGAAGAAGTGACCCCTCATCATCACCAGTGACAAGGGTAAGTGAGCAGTCCACGGAAGTGGACTGAGACGTTCTCGACGGTTTTCTCATGTCTGTATTTGTTAGATGTCAGGCAGGCTCTCGTGCTCCATCAGCTGGCTTGGTGCTCGGGGAGGCCCCCGCCTCCAGCCAATTAACGGAGACTTTCTGGAGCTGTCTCCTTGCCAGAGAAACACAGCCTCCGCGCCCTGCTCCCTCGCATTTCAGACAGCCCCATGACAGTAGGCTCACCAATTGTAAGTGAGGGGCTGAACCCGCAGAAATTGCTCAATTTGAACAAGAGCGACTGCGGCTGGCCCATGGCCCTGCGTCGGCCATCTTTGTGAATGATGTCAATCTGACCGTTTCTCTGAAGAGAGCCGATTCTCTAACCTAGGGTGATAGCATTCGCTCTCACCCTAGGTTAGAGAATCGGGAGCTTTTTGGACAAAGAGAAGGCCTCGAAGATGCAGGGACTCTCTGCGTGCTAGGGAAAGGGGGCCCCTGACACCCACGGGACTCAAGTGGTCCCATCCGCATGGGACACGCAGAGCTTCCAGGTGAAGAGAGAAGCTACCAGTGAGTCCTGAGGCCCTGTCTAGCGGGAGCACCGACGTGTGTTTGAGGCAGCAGGCACACAGGAGTCTCTCGAAAATGTGAGTCACGTCAAACCCATCCTCAGGAATCCATATGCTTTTCACCTTAGAGGCCCAGGGCAAAATTGCTGAAGCCAGGCCCGAAAGAATTAGGAGCGTCGCGGTCCATTCGTGTATTCTGAGGGTTTGGGTACCCCCACGCACAGGCTCTGAGAACCATCCTGCCCCGACAATGCATGCAGGTGGAATGAAGGACCAGAAGGCTAAGGATTGGATCATCACGGACGTGCCCCTCCTTCTTTGAGTCACGCCCACAGATATCAAGGGAAATACGCTGAGTACATGACACACGGTCCTCTGTGAGCACAGTTAGGATTTGTTGTGGCCTTGCATGCTCCTCACATCATGAGCAACTCCCAGGTGATATGGAAAGAAAAGAGCAGGCAGGACTCTACTGTATGCTGACATTGTACACGACAGTACACAACAGTGCCTCCAGTGCTCCAAGCAGGTTCTTGGGTCTGGCACTGGAATGATATCTTGACTTGCCAGAAAATGATAGCAATGTCTTTGGGTCAAATGGAAGTCACGTTCGTAGTTCTTTCTAAGATATCCCCGTTGCAGGACAAATATTTAGGGCCATGTGTCACCATTGAGACCTCTTGCATAGTTTTCATTTCATCTCTGAAATTCAGAGGTCACAGCAGTTGAGTATCATAAACACAGGGGGCTGGAAGTCATGGCAGTCACCTATAGTGTCAGCAGAGATAAGAGGATAAACATAGAAAAAAAAAAAAAAGAGGATGAACATGACATTGCAGCCAGCCTGAGGCTACGTGCTGAATCGCAGGACACCTGCTGGTAGAATTCAAGCCCACCTGGAGGTAGAAAGGACAAAGGGAAGAAGCCGCGGGCTGCGTGGCAAGCGGCAAGTGGCGCAAAGGTTAGGTCTTTTGACTCTGAAACCCCAGGACGCCGGTTCGAGCCTTGGGCCATAAGCAGGCCTGAGACACAAGGGGGCGCTCGTGTGTGCTAGGGCACCTGGTGTGCCCATATCCTGCCGTGTGTCCTTTTAACTCTTCTCGATCTCTCCCTTTCTCTCTCCTAGTTAAATAAGTAAAATACTTGGCCACCCCCCTTGTGTGGGGGTGGGGGGTGGCGATGAAAACGTGCTCCACACCGGTTTCTGGAGAGGCAGCGCCTCCTTGGCCAGCACCTGTTCTGTGTACTTCGCAATTTGATTCTGATAGAAGGTAAGCAGATCAATTCCTATTCAAGACAAGTCAAGAAGGAATTCAAGGACCTATGGGAGTGGCATTCAACACACAAGCAAGAGTCCTAGCGCCTCTGTCATTGGGTGGAAAGAAAACAGCGCTCCTGACAAGTCCCGGAGTTGCCAGGCTCTCTCTCAAGAAACCTGCACCAGCACCCCTGCACGTTTCAGAAGAAGTGACCCCTCATCATCACCAGTGACAAGGGTAAGTGAGCAGTCCACGGAAGTGGACTGAGACGTTCTCGACGGTTTTCTCATGTCTGTATTTGTTAGATGTCAGGCAGGCTCTCGTGCTCCATCAGCTGGCTTGGTGCTCGGGGAGGCCCTCCGCCTCCAGCCAATTAACGGAGACTTTCTGGAGCTGTCTCCTTGCCAGAGAAACACAGCCTCCGCGCCCTGCTCCCTCGCATTTCAGACAGCCCCATGACAGTAGGCTCACCAATTGTAAGTGAGGGGCTGAACCCGCAGAAATTGCTCAATTTGAACAAGAGCGACTGCGGCTGGCCCATGGCCCTGCGTCGGCCATCTTTGTGAATGATGTCAATCTGACCGTTTCTCTGAAGAGAGCCGATTCTCTAACCTAGGGTGATAGCATTCGCTCTCACCCTAGGTTAGAGAATCGGGAGCTTTTTGGACAAAGAGAAGGCCTCGAAGATGCAGGGACTCTCTGCGTGCTAGGGAAAGGGGGCCCCTGACACCCACGGGACTCAAGTGGTCCCATCCGCATGGGACACGCAGAGCTTCCAGGTGAAGAGAGAAGCTACCAGTGAGTCCTGAGGCCCTGTCTTGCGGGAGCACCGACGTGTGTTTGAGGCAGCAGGCACACAGGAGTCTCTCGAAAATGTGAGTCACGTCAAACCCATCCTCAGGAATCCATATGCTTTTCACCTTAGAGGCCCAGGGCAAAATTGCTGAAGCCAGGCCCGAAAGAATTAGGAGCGTCGCGGTCCATTCGTGTATTCTGAGGGTTTGGGTACCCCCACGCACAGGCTCTGAGAACCATCCTGCCCCGACAATGCATGCAGGTGGAATGAAGGACCAGAAGGCTAAGGATTGGATCATCACGGACGTGCCCCTCCTTCTTTGAGTCACGCCCACAGATATCAAGGGAAATACGCTGAGTACATGACACACGGTCCTCTGTGAGCACAGTTAGGATTTGTTGTGGCCTTGCATGCTCCTCACATCATGAGCAACTCCCAGGTGATATGGAAAGAAAAGAGCAGGCAGGACTCTACTGTATGCTGACATTGTACACGACAGTACACAACAGTGCCTCCAGTGCTCCAAGCAGGTTCTTGGGTCTGGCACTGGAATGATATCTTGACTTGCCAGAAAATGATAGCAATGTCTTTGGGTCAAATGGAAGTCACGTTCGTAGTTCTTTCTAAGATATCCCCGTTGCAGGACAAATATTTAGGGCCATGTGTCACCATTGAGACCTCTTGCATAGTTTTCATTTCATCTCTGAAATTCAGAGGTCACAGCAGTTGAGTATCATAAACACAGGGGGCTGGAAGTCATGGCAGTCACCTATAGTGTCAGCAGAGATAAGAGGATAAACATAGAAAAAAAAAAAAAAAGAGGATGAACATGACATTGCAGCCAGCCTGAGGCTACGTGCTGAATCGCAGGACACCTGCTGGTAGAATTCAAGCCCACCTGGAGGTAGAAAGGACAAAGGGAAGAAGCCGCGGGCTGCGTGGCAAGCGGCAAGTGGCGCAAAGGTTAGGTCTTTTGACTCTGAAACCCCAGGACGCCGGTTCGAGCCTTGGGCCATAAGCAGGCCTGAGACACAAGGGGGCGCTCGTGTGTGCTAGGGCACCTGGTGTGCCCATATCCTGCCGTGTGTCCTTTTAACTCTTCTCGATCTCTCCCTTTCTCTCTCCTAGTTAAATAAGTAAAATACTTGGCCACCCCCCTTGTGTGGGGGTGGGGGGGGCGATGAAAACGTGCTCCACACCGGTTTCTGGAGAGGCAGCGCCTCCTTGGCCAGCACCTGTTCTGTGTACTTCGCAATTTGATTCTGATAGAAGGTAAGCAGATCAATTCCTATTCAAGACAAGTCAAGAAGGAATTCAAGGACCTATGGGAGTGGCATTCAACACACAAGCAAGAGTCCTAGCGCCTCTGTCATTGGGTGGAAAGAAAACAGCGCTCCTGACAAGTCCCGGAGTTGCCAGGCTCTCTCTCAAGAAACCTGCACCAGCACCCCTGCACGTTTCAGAAGAAGTGACCCCTCATCATCACCAGTGACAAGGGTAAGTGAGCAGTCCACGGAAGTGGACTGAGACGTTCTCGACGGTTTTCTCATGTCTGTATTTGTTAGATGTCAGGCAGGCTCTCGTGCTCCATCAGCTGGCTTGGCGCTCGGGGAGGCCCTCCGCCTCCAGCCAATTAACGGAGACTTTCTGGAGCTGTCTCCTTGCCAGAGAAACACAGCCTCCGCGCCCTGCTCCCTCGCATTTCAGACAGCCCCATGACAGTAGGCTCACCAATTGTAAGTGAGGGGCTGAACCCGCAGAAATTGCTCAATTTGAACAAGAGCGACTGCGGCTGGCCCATGGCCCTGCGTCGGCCATCTTTGTGAATGATGTCAATCTGACCGTTTCTCTGAAGAGAGCCGATTCTCTAACCTAGGGTGATAGCATTCGCTCTCACCCTAGGTTAGAGAATCGGGAGCTTTTTGGACAAAGAGAAGGCCTCGAAGATGCAGGGACTCTCTGCGTGCTAGGGAAAGGGGGCCCCTGACACCCACGGGACTCAAGTGGTCCCATCCGCATGGGACACGCAGAGCTTCCAGGTGAAGAGAGAAGCTACCAGTGAGTCCTGAGGCCCTGTCTAGCGGGCAGCACCGACGTGTGTTTGAGGCAGCTGGCACACAGGAGTCTCTCGAAAATGTGAGTCACGTCAAACCCATCCTCAGGAATCCATATGCTTTTCACCTTAGAGGCCCAGGGCAAAATTGCTGAAGCCAGGCCCGAAAGAATTAGGAGCGTCGCGGTCCATTCGTGTATTCTGAGGCTTTGGGTACCCCCACGCACAGGCTCTGAGAACCATCCTGCCCCGACAATGCATGCAGGTGGAATGAAGGACCAGAAGGCTAAGGATTGGATCATCACGGACGTGCCCCTCCTTCTTTGAGTCACGCCCACAGATATCAAGGGAAATACGCTGAGTACATGACACACGGTCCTCTGTGAGCACAGTTAGGATTTGTTGTGGCCTTGCATGCTCCTCACATCATGAGCAACTCCCAGGTGATATGGAAAGAAAAGAGCAGGCAGGACTCTACTGTATGCTGACATTGTACACGACAGTACACAACAGTGCCTCCAGTGCTCCAAGCAGGTTCTTGGGTCTGGCACTGGAATGATATCTTGACTTGCCAGAAAATGATAGCAATGTCTTTGGGTCAAATGGAAGTCACGTTCGTAGTTCTTTCTAAGATATCCCCGTTGCAGGACAAATATTTAGGGCCATGTGTCACCATTGAGACCTCTTGCATAGTTTTCATTTCATCTCTGAAATTCAGAGGTCACAGCAGTTGAGTATCATAAACACAGGGGGCTGGAAGTCATGGCAGTCACCTATAGTGTCAGCAGAGATAAGAGGATAAACATAGAAAAAAAAAAAAAGAGGATGAACATGACATTGCAGCCAGCCTGAGGCTACGTGCTGAATCGCAGGACACCTGCTGGTAGAATTCAAGCCCACCTGGAGGTAGAAAGGACAAAGGGAAGAAGCCGCGGGCTGCGTGGCAAGCGGCAAGTGCGCAAAGGTTAGGTCTTTTGACTCTGAAACCCCAGGACGCCGGTTCGAGCCTTGGGCCATAAGCAGGCCTGAGACACAAGGGGGGCGCTCGTGTGTGCTAGGGCACCTGGTGTGCCCATATCCTGCCGTGTGTCCTTTTAACTCTTCTCGATCTCTCCCTTTCTCTCTCCTAGTTAAATAAGTAAAATACTTGGCCACCCCCCTTGTGTGGGGGTGGGGGGGGCGATGAAAACGTGCTCCACACCGGTTTCTGGAGAGGCAGCGCCTCCTTGGCCAGCACCTGTTCTGTGTACTTCGCAATTTGATTCTGATAGAAGGTAAGCAGATCAATTCCTATTCAAGACAAGTCAAGAAGGAATTCAAGGACCTATGGGAGTGGCATTCAACACACAAGCAAGAGTCCTAGCGCCTCTGTCATTGGGTGGAAAGAAAACAGCGCTCCTGACAAGTCCCGGAGTTGCCAGGCTCTCTCTCAAGAAACCTGCACCAGCACCCCTGCACGTTTCAGAAGAAGTGACCCCTCATCATCACCAGTGACAAGGGTAAGTGAGCAGTCCACGGAAGTGGACTGTGACGTTCTCGACGGTTTTCTCATGTCTGTATTTGTTAGATGTCAGGCAGGCTCTCGTGCTCCATCAGCTGGCTTGGTGCTCGGGGAGGCCCTCCGCCTCCAGCCAATTAACGGAGACTTTCTGGAGCTGTCTCCTTGCCAGAGAAACACAGCCTCCGCGCCCTGCTCCCTCGCATTTCAGACAGCCCATGACAGTAGGCTCACCAATTGTAAGTGAGGGGCTGAACCCGCAGAAATTGCTCAATTTGAACAAGAGCGACTGCGGCTGGCCCATGGCCTGCGTCGGCCATCTTTGTGAATGATGTCAATCTGACCGTTTCTCTGAAGAGAGCCGATTCTCTAACCTAGGGTGATAGCATTCGCTCTCACCCTAGGTTAGAGAATCGGGAGCTTTTTGGACAAAGAGAAGGCCTCGAAGATGCAGGGACTCTCTGCGTGCTAGGGAAAGGGGGCCCCTGACACCCACGGGACTCAAGTGGTCCCATCCGCATGGGACACGCAGAGCTTCCAGGTGAAGAGAGAAGCTACCAGTGAGTCCTGAGGCCCTGTCTAGCGGGAGCACCGACGTGTGTTTGAGGCAGCAGGCACACAGGAGTCTCTCGAAAATGTGAGTCACGTCAAACCCATTCCTCAGGAATCCATATGCTTTTCACCTTAGAGGCCCAGGGCAAAATTGCTGAAGCCAGGCCCGAAAGAATTAGGAGCGTCGCGGTCCATTCGTGTATTCTGAGGGTTTGGGTACCCCCACGCACAGGCTCTGAGAACCATCCTGCCCCGACAATGCATGCAGGTGGAATGAAGGGACCAGAAGGCTAAGGATTGGATCATCACGGACCGTGCCCTCCTTTCTTTGAGTCACGCCCACAGATATCAAGGGAAATACGCTGAGTACATGACACACGGTCCTCTGTGAGCACAGTTAGGATTTGTTGTGGCCTTGCATGCTCCTCACATCATGAGCAACTCTCCAGGTGATATGGAAAGAAAAGAGCAGGCAGGACTCTACTGTATGCTGACATTGTACACGACAGTACACAACAGTGCCTCCAGTGCTCCAAGCAGGTTCTTGGGTCTGGCACTGAAATGATATCTTGAGCTTGCCAGAAAATGATAGCAATGTCTTTGGGTCAAATGGAAGTCACGTTCGTAGTTCTTTCTAAGATATCCCCGTTGCAGGACAAATATTTAGGGCCATGTGTCACCATTGAGACCTCTTGCATAGTTTTCATTTCATCTCTGAAATTCAGAGGTCACAGCAGTTGAGTATCATAAACACAGGGGGCTGGAAGTCATGGCAGTCACCTATAGTGTCAGCAGAGATAAGAGGATAAACATAGAAAAAAAAAAAAAAAGAGGATGAACATGACATTGCAGCCAGCCTGAGGCTACGTGCTGAATCGCAGGACACTGCTGGTAGAATTCAAGCCCACCTGGAGGTAGAAAGGACAAAGGGAAGAAGCCGCAGGGCTGCGTGGCAAGCGCAAGTGGCGCAAAGGTTAGGTCTTTTGACTCTGAAACCCCAGGACGCCGGTTCGAGCCTTGGGCCATAAGCAGGCCTGAGACACAAGGGGCGCTCGTGTGTGCTAGGGCACCTGGTGTGCCCATATCCTGCCGTGTGTCCTTTTAACTCTTCTCGATCTCTCCCTTTCTCTCTCCTAGTTAAATAAGTAAAATACTTGGCCACCCCCCTTGTGTGGGGGTGGGTGGGGCGATGAAAACGTGCTCCACACCGGTTTCTGGAGAGGCAGCGCCTCCTTGGCCAGCACCTGTTCTGTGTACTTCGCAATTTGATTCTGATAGAAGGTAAGCAGATCAATTCCTATTCAAGACAAGTCAAGAAGGAATTCAAGGACCTATGGGAGTGGCATTCAACACACAAGCAAGAGTCCTAGCGCCTCTGTCATTGGGTGGAAAGAAAACAGCGCTCCTGACAAGTCCCGGAGTTGCCAGGCTCTCTCTCAAGAAACCTGCACCAGCACCCCTGCACGTTTCAGAAGAAGTGACCCCTCATCATCACCAGTGACAAGGGTAAGTGAGCAGTCCACGGAAGTGGACTGAGACGTTCTCGACGGTTTTCTCATGTCTGTATTTGTTAGATGTCAGGCAGGCTCTCGTGCTCCATCAGCTGGCTTGGTGCTCGGGGAGGGCCCTCCGCCTCCAGCCAATTAACGGAGACTTTCTGGAGCTGTCTCCTTGCCAGAGAAACACAGGCCTCCGCGCCCTGCTCCCTCGCATTTCAGACAGCCCAATGACAGTAGGCTCACCAATTGTAAGTGAGGGGCTGAACCGCAGAAATTGCTCAATTTGAACAAGAGCGACTGCGGCTTGGCCCATGGCCCTGCGTCGGCCATCTTTGTGAATGATGTCAATCTGACCGTTTCTCTGAAGAGAGCCGATTCTCTAACCTAGGGTGATAGCATTCGCTCTCACCCTAGGTTAGAGAATCGGGAGCTTTTTGGACAAAGAGAAGGCCTCGAAGATGCAGCGACTCTCTGCGTGCTAGGGAAAGGGGGCCCCTGACACCCACGGGACTCAAGTGGTCCCATCCGCATGGGACACGCAGAGCTTCCAGGTGAAGAGAGAAGCTACCAGTGAGTCCTGAGGCCCTGTCTAGCGGGAGCACCGTCGTGTTTGAGGCAGCAGGCACACAGGAGTCTCTCGAAAATGTGAGTCACGTCAAACCCATCCTCAGGAATCCATATGCTTTTCACCTTAGAGGCCCAGGGCAAAATTGCTGAAGCCAGGCCCGAAAGAATTAGGAGCGTCGCGGTCCATTCGTGTATTCTGAGGGTTTGGGTACCCCCACTGCAGCAGGGCTCTGAGACCAGTCCTGCCGCCCGATCAATAGCATGCAGGCTGGAAATGAAGAGTACCAGGAAGGCTAAGGAACTTGGATCATCACCGGACAGTTGCCCCCTTCCTTCTTTGAGTCACGCCCGCACTAGATACAGTCAATGTGGAAATACGCTGAGGTACATGACACACGCGGTCCTCCTGTGTAGCACAGTAAGGTAATTTTGTTAGTTGCTTGGGTTGCGCATGCTCGCTCACATCATAGAGCAACTCCCAGGTGATATTGGACAGAATAAGAGCAGGCAGATCTCTACTGTATAGCTGACATTGTACACGACAGTACACAACAGTGCCTCCAGTGCTCCAAGCAGGTTCCTTGGGCTCTGGCACTGGAATGAATACTCTTGACTTGCCAGAGAAAATGACAGCAATAGTCTTTGCCGGGTCAAATGGAAGTCACGTTCGTATTCTTCTCTAAGATATCTCCCCGTTGCAGGACAATATTTAAGGGCAGTGTCGTCACCATTGATGACCTCTTCATTAGTTTTCCATTTCATTCTCTGAAATTCAGAGGTCACAGCAGTTGAGTATCATAAACACAGGGGGCTGGAAGTCATGGCAGACACTATAGGTGACAGCAGAGATAAGAGGATAAACATAGAAAAAAAAAAAAAAAGAGGATGAACATGACATTGCAGCCAGCCTGAGGCTACGTGCTGAATCGCAGGACACCTGCTGGTAGAATTCAAGCCCACCTGGAGGTAGAAAGGACAAAGGGAAGAAGCCGCGGGCTGCGTGGCAAGCGGCAAGTGGCGCAAAGGTTAGGTCTTTTGACTCTGAAAACCCCAGGACGCCGGTGTCGAGTCCTTGGGCCATAAGCAGGCCTGAGACACAAGGGGGCGCTCGTGTGTGCTAGGGCACCTGGTGTGCCCATATCCTGCCGTGTGTCCTTTTAACTCTTCTCGATCTCTCCCTTTCTCTCTCCTAGTTAAATAAGTAAAATACTTGGCCACCCCCTTGTGTGGGGGTGGGGGGGGCGATGAAAACGTGCTCCACACCGTTTTCTGGAGAGGCAGCGCCTCCTTGGCCAGCACCTGTTCTGTGTACTTCGCAATTTGATTCTGATAGAAGGTAAGCAGATCAATTCCTATCAAGACAAGTCAAGAAGGAATTCAAGGACCTATGGGAGTGGCATTCAACACACAAGCAAGAGTCCTAGCGCCTCTGTCATTGGGTGGAAAGAAAACAGCGCTCCTGACAAGTCCCGGAGTTGCCAGGCTCTCTCTCAAGAAACCTGCACCAGCACCCCTGCACGTTTCAGAAGAAGTGACCCCTCATCATCACCAGTGACAAGGGTAAGTGAGCAGTCCACGGAAGTGGACTGAGACGTTCTCGACGGTTTTCTCATGTCTGTATTTGTTAGATGTCAGGCAGGCTCTCGTGCTCCATCAGCTGGCTTGGTGCCGGGGAGGCCCTCCGCCTCCAGCCAATTAACGGAGACTTTCTGGAGCTGTCTCCTTGCCAGAGAAACACAGCGTCCGCGCCCTGCTCCCTCGCATTTCAGACAGCCCCATGACAGTAGGCTCACCAATTGTAAGTGAGGGGCTGAACCCGCAGAAATTGCTCAATTTGAACAAGAGCGACTGCGGCTGGCCCATGGCCCTGCGTCGGCCCATCCTTTGTGAATGATGTCAATCTGACCGTTTCTCTGAAGAGAGCCGATTCTCTAACCTAGGGTGATAGCATTCGCTCTCACCCTAGGTTAGAGAATCGGGAGCTTTTTGGACAAAGAGAAGGCCTCGAAGATGCAGGGGACTCTCTGCGTGCTAGGGAAAGGGGGCCCCTGACACCCACGGGACTCAAGTGGTCCCATCCGCATGGGACACGCAGAGCTTCCAGGTGAAGAGAGAAGCTACCAGTGAGTCCTGAGGCCCTGTTCTTGCGGGAAGCACCGACGTGTGTTTGAGGCAGCAGGGCACACAGGAGTCTCTCGAAAATGTTAGTCACGTCAAACCCATCCTCAGGAATCCATATGCTTTTCACCTTAGAGGCCCAGGGCAAAATTGCTGAAGCCCAGGCCCGAAAGAATTAGGAGCGTCGCGGTCCATTCGTGTATTCTGAGGGTTTGGGTACCCCCACGCACAGGCTCTGAGACCATCCTGCCCCGACAATGCATGCAGGTGGAATGAAGGACCAGAAGGCTAAGGATTGGATCATCACGGACGTGCCCCTCCTTCTTTGAGTCACGCCCACAGATATCAAGGGAAATACGCTGAGTACATGACACACGGTCCTCTGTGAGCACAGTTAGGATTTGTTGTGGCCTTGCATGCTCCTCACATCATGAGCAACTCCCAGGTGATATGGAAAGAAAAGAGCAGGCAGGACTCTACTGTATGCTGACATTGTACACGACAGTACACAACAGTGCCTCCAGTGCTCCAAGCAGGTTCTTGGGTCTGGCACTGGAATGATATCTTGACTTGCCAGAAAATGATAGCAATGTCTTTGGGTCAAATGGAAGTCACGTTCGTAGTTCTTTCTAAGATATCCCCGTTGCAGGACAAATATTTAGGGCCATGTGTCACCATTGAGACCTCTTGCATAGTTTTCATTTCATCTCTGAAATTCAGAGGTCACAGCAGTTGAGTATCATAAACACAGGGGGCTGCAATGTCATGGCAGTCACCTATAGTGTCAGCAGAGATAAGAGGATAAACATAGAAAAAAAAAAAAAAAGAGGATGAACATGACATTGCAGCCAGCCTGAGGCTACGTGCTGAATCGCAGGACACCTGCTGGTAGAATTCAAGCCCACCTGGAGGTAGAAAGGACAAAGGGAAGAAGCCGCGGGCTGCGTGGCAAGCGCAAGTGGCGCAAAGGTTAGGTCTTTTGACTCTGAAACCCAGGACGCCGGTTCGAGCCTTGGGCCATAAGCAGGCCTGAGACACAAGGGGGCGCTCGTGTGTGCTAGGGCACCTGGTGTGCCCATATCCTGCCGTGTGTCCTTTTAACTCTTCTCGATCTCTCCCTTTCTCTCTCCTAGTTAAATAAGTAAAATACTTGGCCACCCCCCTTGTGTGGGGGTGGGGGGGGCGATGAAAACGTGCTCCACACCGGTTTCTGGAGAGGCAGCGCCTCCTTGGCCAGCACCTGTTCTGTGTACTTCGCAATTTGATTCTGATAGAAGGTAAGCAGATCAATTCCTATTCAAGACAAGTCAAGAAGGAATTCAAGGACCTATGGGAGTGGCATTCAACACACAAGCAAGAGTCCTAGCGCCTCTGCCATTGGGTGGAAAGAAAACAGCGCTCCTGACAAGTCCCGGAGTTGCCAGGCTCTCTCTCAAGAAACCTGCACCAGCACCCCTGCACGTTTCAGAAGAAGTGACCCCTCATCATCACCAGTGACAAGGGTAAGTGAGCAGTCCACGGAAGTGGACTGAGACGTTCTCGACGGTTTTCTCATGTCTGTATTTGTTAGATGTCAGGCAGGCTCTCGTGCTCCATCAGCTGGCTTGGTGCTCGGGGAGGCCCTCCGCCTCCAGCCAATTAACGGAGACTTTCTGGAGTGTTCCGTTGCCAGAGAAACACAGCCTCCAGCCCCTGTCCCCTCGATTTAGACCGACCATGACAGTAGGGTCACCAATTGTAAGTGGGGGGTGAACCGCAGAAATTGCCTCAATTTGAACAAGAGCGACTGCGGTGGCCATGGGCTGCGTGGCCCCTCTTTGTGAATGATGTAATTGACGTTTCTTGAGAGGAAGCCGATTCTCTAACCTAGGGTGATAGCACTTCGCTCTCAACCCTAGGTAGAGAATCGGGAGCTTTTTGGAACAAAGAGAAGGCCTCGAAGATGCAGCGGACTCTCTGCGTGCTAGGAGAAAGGGGGCCCCTGACACCCACGGGGACTCAAGTGGTCCCATCCGCAATGGGGAACACGCAAAGCTTCCAGGTGAAGAGGAGAGCTACCAGTGAGCTCCTGAGGCTCCCTGTCTAGCGGGAGCCAGCGACGTTTGTTTGAGGCAGCAGGCACACAGGAGTCTCTCGAAAAGTGAGTCACGTCAAACCCACCCTCAGGAATCATATGCTTTCACTTCAGGCCCAGGGCAAAATTGCTGAAGCCCAGGCCCGAAGTAGAATTTAGGAGCGTCCGCGGACCATATCGTGTATTCCTGATGTTTTTGGGTACCCCCTCGCACAGGCTCTGAGAACCATCCTGCCCCGAAAATGCATGCAGGTGTGTATGAAGGACCAGAAGGCTAAGGATTGGATCATCACGGACGTGCCCCTCCTTCTTTGAGTCACGCCCACAGATATCAAGGGAAATACGCTGAGTACATGACACACGGTCCTCTGTGAGCACAGTTAGGATTTGTTGTGGCCTTGCAAGCTCCTCACATCATGAGCAACTCCCAGGTGATATGGAAAGAAAAGAGCAGGCAGGACTCTACTGTATGCTGACATTGTACACGACAGTACACAACAGTGCCTCCAGTGCTCCAAGCAGGTTCTTGGGGTCTGGCACTGGAATGATATCTTGACTTGCCAGAAAATGATAGCAATGTCTTTGGGTCAAATGGAAGTCACGTTCGTAGTTCTTTCTAAGATATCCCCGTTGCCAGGGACAAATATTTAGGGCCATGTGTCACCATTGAGGACCTCTTGCATAGTTTTCATTTCATCTCTGAAATTCAGAGGTCACAGCAGTTGAGTATCATAACACACAGGGGGCTGGAAGTCATGGCAGTCACCTATAGTGTCAGCAGAGATAAGAGGATAAACATAGAAAAAAAAAAAAAAAGAGGATGAACATGACATTGCAGCCAGCCTGAGGCTACGTGCTGAATCGCAGGACACCTGCTGGTAGAATTCAAGCCACCTGGAGGTAGAAAGGGACAAAGGGAAGAAGCCGCGGGCTGCGTGGCAAGCGGCAAGTGGCGCAAAGGTTAGGTCTTTTGACTCTGAAACCCCAGGACGCCGGTTCGAGCCTTGGGCCATAAGCAGGCCTGAGACACAAGGGGGCGCTCGTGTGTGCTAGGGCACCTGGTGTGCCCATATCCTGCCGTGTGTCCTTTTAACTCTTTTCGATCTCTCCCTTTCTCTCTCCTAGTTAAATAAGTAAAATACTTTGGCCAGCCCCCCTTGTGTGGGGGTGGGGGGTGGCGATGAAAACGTGCTCCCACACCGGTTTCGTGGACGCGCAGCCGACCTCTCTTGGCCAGCACGTGTCCTGGTGTACTTGCTGCAATTTGTATTCTGATAGAAGAGTAAGCTGATGCAATGTCCTATCAAGACAAGTCAAGAAGGATATTCAAGGACCTATTGGGAGTCGTGCATTCAAACACACAAGCAAGAGTCCATAGGCGTCCTCTGTCGATTTGGGTGGAAAGAAATCTAGAGCTCCCTGACGCATACGCTCCCTGGAGTTTGCCAGCTGATACACCTCTGCAAGAACCTGCACCAGCACCCCTGCACGTTTCAGAAGAAGTGACCCCTCATCATCACCAGTGACAAGGGTAACGTGAGCAGTCCCACGGAAGTGGACTGAGCGTTCCTCGACGGGTTTTTCTATGTCTGTATTTGTTAGATGTCAGGCAGGCTCTCGTGCCTCCATCAGCTGGCTTGGTGCTCGGGGAGGCCCTCCGCCTCCAGCCTATTAACGGAGACTTTCTGGAGCTGTCTCCTTGCCAGAGAAACACAGCCTCCGCGCCCTGCTCCCTCGCATTTCAGACAGCCCCATGACAGTAGGCTCACCAATTGTAAGTGAGGGGCTGAACCCGCAGAAATTGCTCAATTTGAAACAAGAGCGGACTGCGGCTGGCCCATGGCCCTGCGTCGGCCATCTTAGTGAATGATGTCAATCTGACCGTTTCTCTGAAGAGAGCCGATTCTCTAACCTAGGGTGATAGCATTCGCTCTCACCCTAGGTTAGAGAATCGGGAGCTTTTTGGACAAAGAGAAGGCCTCGAAGATGCAGGGACTCTCTGCGTGCTAGGGAAAGGGGGCCCCTGACACCCACGGGACTCAAGTGGTCCCATCCGCATGGGACACGCAGAGCTTCCAGGTGAAGAGAGAAGCTACCAGTGAGTCCTGAGGCCCTGTCTAGCGGGAGCACCGACGTGTGTTTGAGGCAGCAGGCACACAGGAGTCTCTCGAAAATGTGAGTCACGTCAAACCCATCCTCAGGAATCCATATGCTTTTCACCTTAGAGGCCCAGGGCAAAATTGCTGAAGCCAGGCCCGAAAGAATTAGGAGCGTCGCGGTCCATTCGTGTATTCTGAGGGTTTGGGTACCCCCACGCACAGGCTCTGAGAACCATCCTGCCCCGACAATGCATGCAGGTGGAATGAAGGACCAGAAGGCTAAGGATTGGATCATCACGGACGTGCCCCTCCTTCTTTGAGTCACGCCCACAGATATCAAGGGAAATACGCTGAGTACATGACACACGGTCCTCTGTGAGCACAGTTAGGATTTGTTGTGGCCTTGCATGCTCCTCACATCATGAGCAACTCCCAGGTGATATGGAAAGAAAAGAGCAGGCAGGACTCTACTGTATGCTGACATTGTACACGACAGTACACAACAGTGCCTCCAGTGCTCCAAGCAGGTTCTTGGGTCTGGCACTGGAATGATATCTTGACTTGCCAGAAAATGATAGCAATGTCTTTGGGTCAAATGGAAGTCACGTTCGTAGTTCTTTCTAAGATATCCCCGTTGCAGGACAAATATTTAGGGCCATGTGTCACCATTGAGACCTCTTGCATAGTTTTCATTTCATCTCTGAAATTCAGAGGTCACAGCAGTTGAGTATCATAAACACAGGGGGCTGGAAGTCATGCAGTCACCTATAGTGTCAGCAGAGATAAGAGGATAAACATAGAAAAAAAAAAAAAAAGAGGATGAACATGACATTGCAGCCAGCCTGAGGCTACGTGCTGAATCGCAGGACACCTGCTGGTAGAATTCAAGCCCACCTGGAGGTAGAAAGGACAAAGGGAAGAAGCCGCGGGCTGCGTGGCAAGCGGCAAGTGGCGCAAAGGTTAGGTCTTTTGACTCTGAAACCCCAGGACGCCGGTTCGAGCCTTGGGCCATAAGCAGGCCTGAGACACAAGGGGGCGCTCGTGTGTGCTAGGGCACCTGGTGTGCCCATATCCTGCCGTGTGTCCTTTTAACTCTTCTCGATCTCTCCCTTTCTCTCTCCTAGTTAAATAAGTAAAATACTTGGCCACCCCCCTTGTGTGGGGGTGGGGGGGGCGATGAAAACGTGCTCCACACCGGTTTCTGGAGAGGCAGCGCCTCCTTGGCCAGCACCTGTTCTGTGTACTTCGCAATTTGATTCTGATAGAAGGTAAGCAGATCAATTCCTATTCAAGACAAGTCAAGAAGGAATTCAAGGACCTATGGGAGTGGCATTCAACACACAAGCAAGAGTCCTAGCGCCTCTGTCATTGGGTGGAAAGAAAACAGCGCTCCTGACAAGTCCCGGAGTTGCCAGGCTCTCTCTCAAGAAACCTGCACCAGCACCCCTGCACGTTTCAGAAGAAGTGACCCCTCATCATCACCAGTGACAAGGGTAAGTGAGCAGTCCACGGAAGTGGACTGAGACGTTCTCGACGGTTTTCTCATGTCTGTATTTGTTAGATGTCAGGCAGGCTCTCGTGCTCCATCAGCTGGCTTGGTGCTCGGGGAGGCCCTCCGCCTCCAGCCAATTAACGGAGACTTTCTGGAGCTGTCTCCTTGCCAGAGAAACACAGCCTCCGCGCCCTGCTCCCTCGCATTTCAGACAGCCCCATGACAGTAGGCTCACCAATTGTAAGTGAGGGGCTGAACCCGCAGAAATTGCTCAATTTGAACAAGAGCGACTGCGGCTGGCCCATGGCCCTGCGTCGGCCATCTTTGTGAATGATGTCAATCTGACCGTTTCTCTGAAGAGAGCCGATTCTCTAACCTAGGGTGATAGCATTCGCTCTCACCCTAGGTTAGAGAATCGGGAGCTTTTTGGACAAAGAGAAGGCCTCGAAGATGCAGGGACTCTCTGCGTGCTAGGGAAAGGGGGCCCCTGACACCCACGGGACTCAAGTGGTCCCATCCGCATGGGACACGCAGAGCTTCCAGGTGAAGAGAGAAGCTACCAGTGAGTCCTGAGGCCCTGTCTTGCGGGAGCACCGACGTGTGTTTGAGGCAGCAGGCACACAGGAGTCTCTCGAAATGTGAGTCACGTCAAACCCATCCTCAGGAATCCATATGCTTTTCACCTTAGAGGCCCAGGGCAAAATTGCTGAAGCCAGGCCCGAAAGAATTAGGAGCGTCGCGGTCCATTCGTGTATTCTGAGGGTTTGGGTACCCCCACGCACAGGCTCTGAGAACCATCCTGCCCCGACAATGCATGCAGGTGGAATGAAGGACCAGAAGGCTAAGGATTGGATCATCACGGACGTGCCCCTCCTTCTTTGAGTCACGCCCACAGATATCAAGGGAAAATACGCTGAGTACATGACACACGGTCCTCTGTGAGCACAGTTAGGATTTGTTGTGGCCTTGCATGCTCCTCACATCATGAGCAACTCCCAGGTGATATGGAAAGAAAAGAGCAGGCAGGACTCTACTGTATGCTGACATTGTACACGACAGTACACAACAGTGCCTCCAGTGCTCCAAGCAGGTTCTTGGGTCTGGCACTGGAATGATATCTTGACTTGCCAGAAAATGATAGCAATGTCTTTGGGTCAAATGGAAGTCACGTTCGTAGTTCTTTCTAAGATATCCCCGTTGCAGGACAAATATTTAGGGCCATGTGTCACCATTGAGACCTCTTGCATAGTTTTTCATTTCATCTCTGAAATTCAGAGGTCACAGCAGTTGAGTATCATAAACACAGGGGGCTGGAAGTCATGGCAGTCACCTATAGTGTCAGCAGAGATAAGAGGATAAACATAGAAAAAAAAAAAAAAAGAGGATGAACATGACATTGCAGCCAGCCTGAGGCTACGTGCTGAATCGCAGGACACCTGCTGGTAGAATTCAAGCCCACCTGGAGGTAGAAAGGACAAAGGGAAGAAGCCGCGGGCTGCGTGGCAAGCGGCAAGTGGCGCAAAGGTTAGGTCTTTTGACTCTGAAACCCCAGGACGCCGGTTCGAGCCTTGGGCCATAAGCAGGCCTGAGACACAAGGGGGCGCTCGTGTGTGCTAGGGCACCTGGTGTGCCCATATCCTGCCGTGTGTCCTTTTAACTCTTCTCGATCTCTCCCTTTCTCTCTCCTAGTTAAATAAGTAAAATACTTGGCCACCCCCCTTGTGTGGGGGTGGGGGGGGCGATGAAAACGTGCTCCACACCGGTTCTGGAGAGGCAGCGCCTCCTTGGCCAGCACCTGTTCTGTGTACTTCGCAATTTGATTCTGATAGAAGGTAAGCAGATCAATTCCTATTCAAGACAAGTCAAGAAGGAATTCAAGGACCTATGGGAGTGGCATTCAACACACAAGCAAGAGTCCTAGCGCCTCTGTCATTGGGGTGGAAAGAAAACAGCGCTCCTGACAAGTCCCGGAGTTGCCAGGCTCTCTCTCAAGAAACCTGCACCAGCACCCCTGCACGTTTCAGAAGAAGTGACCCTCATCATCACCAGTGACAAGGGTAGTGAGCAGTCCACGGAAGTGGACTGAGACGTTCTCGACGGTTTTCTCATGTCTGTATTTGTTAGATGTCAGGCAGGCTCTCGTGCTCCATCAGCTGGCTTGGTGCTCGGGGAGGCCCTCCGCCTCCAGCCAATTAACGGAGACTTTCTGGAGCTGTCTCCTTGCCAGAGAAACACAGCCTCCGCGCCCTGCTCCCTCGCATTTTCAGACAGCCCCATGACAGTAGGCTCACCAATTGTAAGTGAGGGGCTGAACCCGCAGAAATTGCTCAATTTGAACAAGAGCGACTGCGGCTGGCCCATGGCCCTGCGTCGGCCATCTTTGTGAATGATGTCAATCTGACCGTTTCTCTGAAGAGAGCCGATTCTCTAACCTAGGGTGATAGCATTCGCTCTCACCCTAGGTTAGAGAATCGGGAGCTTTTTGGACAAAGAGAAGGCCTCGAAGATGCAGGGACTCTCTGCGTGCTAGGGAAAGGGGGCCCCTGACACCCACGGGACTCAAGTGGTCCCATCCGCATGGGACACGCAGAGCTTCCAGGTGAAGAGAGAAGCTACCAGTGAGTCCTGAGGCCCTGTCTAGCGGGAGCACCGACGTGTGTTTGAGGCAGCAGGCACACAGGAGTCTCTCGAAAATGTGAGTCACGTCAAACCCATCCTCAGGAATCCATATGCTTTTCACCTTAGAGGCCCAGGGCAAAATTGCTGAAGCCAGGCCCGAAAGAATTAGGAGCGTCGCGGTCCATTCGTGTATTCTGAGGGTTTGGGTACCCCACGCACAGGCTCTGAGAACCATCCTGCCCCGACAATGCATGCAGGTGGAATGAAGGACCAGAAGGCTAAGGATTGGATCATCACGGACGTGCCCCTCCTTCTTTGAGTCACGCCCACAGATATCAAGGGAAATACGCTGAGTACATGACACACGGTCCTCTGTGAGCACAGTTAGGATTTGTTGTGGCCTTGCATGCTCCTCACATCATGAGCAACTCCCAGGTGATATGGAAAGAAAAGAGCAGGCAGGACTCTACTGTATGCTGACATTGTACACGACAGTACACAACAGTGCCTCCAGTGCTCCAAGCAGGTTCTTGGGTCTGGCACTGGAATGATATCTTGACTTGCCAGAAAATGATAGCAATGTCTTTGGGTCAAATGGAAGTCACGTTCGTAGTTCTTTCTAAGATATCCCCGTTGCAGGACAAATATTTAGGGCCATGTGTCACCATTGAGACCTCTTGGCATAGTTTTCATTTCATCTCTGAAATTCAGAGGTCACAGCAGTTGAGTATCATAAACACAGGGGGCTGGAAGTCATGGCAGTCACCTATAGTGTCAGCAGAGATAAGAGGATAAACATAGAAAAAAAAAAAAAAGAGGATGAACATGACATTGCAGCCAGCCTGAGGCTACGTGCTGAATCGCAGGACACCTGCTGGTAGAATTCAAGCCCACCTGGAGGTAGAAAGGACAAAGGGAAGAAGCCGCGGGCTGCGTGGCAAGCGGCAAGTGGCGCAAAGGTTAGGTCTTTTGACTCTGAAACCCCAGGACGCCGGTTCGAGCCTTGGGCCATAAGCAGGCCTGAGACACAAGGGGGCGCTCGTGTGTGCTAGGGCACCTGGTGTGCCCATATCCTGCCGTGTGTCTTTTAACTCTTCTCGATCTCTCCCTTTCTCTCTCCTAGTTAAATAAGTAAAATACTTGGCCACCCCCCTTGTGTGGGGGTGGGGGGGGGGCGATGAAAACGTGCTCCACACCGGTTTCTGGAGAGGCAGCGCCTCCTTGGCCAGCACCTGTTCTGTGTACTTCGCAATTTGATTCTGATAGAAGGTAAGCAGATCAATTCCTATTCAAGACAAGTCAAGAAGGAATTCAAGGACCTATGGGAGTGGCATTCAACACACAAGCAAGAGTCCTAGCGCCTCTGTCATTGGGTGGAAAGAAAACAGCGCTCCTGACAAGTCCCGGAGTTGCCAGGCTCTCTCTCAAGAAACCTGCACCAGCACCCCTGCACGTTTCAGAAGAAGTGACCCCTCATCATCACCAGTGACAAGGGTAAGTGAGCAGTCCACGGAAGTGGACTGAGACGTTCTCGACGGTTTTCTCATGTCTGTATTTGTTTAGATGTCAGGCAGGCTCTCGTGCTCCATCAGCTGGCTTGGTGCTCGGGGAGGCCCTCCGCCTCCAGCCAATTAACGGAGACTTTCTGGAGCTGTCTCCTTGCCAGAGAAACACAGCCTCCGCGCCCTGCTCCCTCGCATTTCAGACAGCCCCATGACAGTAGGCTCACCAATTGTAAGTGAGGGGGCTGAACCCGCAGAAATTGCTCAATTTGAACAAGAGCGACTGCGGCTGGCCCATGGCCCTGCGTCGGCCATCTTTGTGAATGATGTCAAGTCTGACCGTTTCTCTGAAGAGAGCCGATTCTCTAACCTAGGGTGATAGCATTCGCTCTCACCCTAGGTTAGAGAATCGGGAGCTTTTTGGACAAAGAGAAGGCCTCGAAGGATGCAGGGACTCTCTGCGTGCTAGGGAAAGGGGGCCCCTGACACCCACGGGACTCAAGTGGTCCCATCCGCATGGGACACGCAGAGCTTCCAGGTGAAGAGAGAAGCTACCAGTGAGTCCTGAGGCCCTGTCTAGCGGGAGCACCGACGTGTGTTTGAGGCAGCAGGCACACAGGAGTCTCTCGAAATGTGAGTCACGTCAAACCCATCCTCAGGAATCCATATGCTTTTCACCTTAGAGGCCCAGGGCAAAATTGCTGAAGCCAGGCCCGAAAGAATTAGGAGCGTCGCGGTCCATTCGTGTATTCTGAGGGTTTGGGTACCCCCACGCACAGGCTCTGAGAACCATCCTGCCCCGACAATGCATGCAGGTGGAATGAAGGACCAGAAGGCTAAGGATTGGATCATCACGGACGTGCCCCTCCTTCTTTGAGTCACGCCCACAGATATCAAGGGAAATACGCTGAGTACATGACACACGGTCCTCTGTGAGCACAGTTAGGATTTGTTGTGGCCCTGCCTGCTCTCAACAGTCATGAGCAACTCCCAGGTGATATGGAAAGAAAAGAGCAGGCAGGACTCTACTGTATGCTGACATTGTACACGACAGTACACAACAGTGCCTCCAGTGCTCCAAGCAGGTTCTTGGGTCTGGCACTGGAATGATATCTTGACTTGCCCAGAAAATGATAGCAATGTCTTTGGGTCAAATGGAAGTCACGTTCGTAGTTCTTTCTAAGATATCCCCGTTGCAGGACAAATATTTAGGGCCATGTGTCACCATTGAGACCTCTTGCATAGTTTTCATTTCATCTCTGAAATTCAGAGGTCACAGCAGTTGATTATCATAAACACAGGGGGCTGGAAGTCATGGCAGTCACCTATATTGTCAGCAGAGATAAGAGGATAAACATAGAAAAAAAAAAAAAAAGAGGATGAACATGACATTGCAGCCAGCCTGAGGCTACGTGCTGAATCGCAGGACACCTGCTGGTAGAATTCAAGCCCACCTGGAGGTAGAAAGGACAAAGGGAAGAAGCCGCGGGCTGCGTGGCAAGCGGCAAGTGGCGCAAAGGTTAGGTCTTTGACTCTGAAACCCCAGGACGCCGGTTCGAGCCTTGGGCCATAAGCAGGAGCCTGAGACACAAGGGGGCGCTCGTGTGTGCTAGGGGCACCTGTTGTGCCCAGTATCCTGCCGTGTGTCCTTTTAACTCTTTCTCGATCTCTCCCTTTCTCTCTCCTAGTTAAATAAGTAAAATACTTGGCCACCCCCCTTGTTGTGGGGGTGGGGGGGGGCGATGAAAACGTGCTCCACACCGGTTTCTGGAGAGGCAGCGCCTCTTGGCCAGCGACCTGTCTGTGTACTTCGCAATTTGATTCTGATAGAAGGTAAGCAGATCAATTCCTATTCAAGACAAGTCAAGAAGGAATTCCAAGGACCTATGGGAGTGGCATTCAACACACAAGCAAGAGGTCCTAGCGCCTCTGTCATTGGGTGGGAAAGAAAACAGCGCTCCTGACAAGTCCCGGAGTTGCCAGGCTCTCTCTCAAGAAACCTGCACCAGCACCCCCTGCACGTTTCAGAAGAAGTGACCCCCTCATCATGCACCAGTGACAAGGGTAAGTGAGCAGTCCACGGAAGTGGACTGAGAGCGTTCTCTAGACGGTTTTTTCTCAGTGCTGTATTGTTAGATGTCAGGCAGGCTCTCGTGCTCCATCAGCTGGCTTGGTGCTCGGGGAGGCCCTCCGCCTCCAGCCAATTAACGGAGACTTTCTGGAGCTGTCTCCTTGCCAGAGAAACACAGCCTCCGCGCCCTGCTCCCTCGCATTTCAGACAGCCCCATGACAGTAGGCTCACCAATTGTAAGTGAGGGCTGAACCCGCAGAAATTGCTCAATTTGAACAAGAGCGACTGCGGCTGGCCCATGGCCCTGCGTCGGCCATCTTTGTGAATGATGTCAATCTGACCGTTTCTCTGAAGAGAGCCGATTCTCTAACCTAGGGTGATAGCATTCGCTCTCACCCTAGGTTAGAGAATCGGGAGCTTTTTGGACAAAGAGAAGGCCTCGAAGATGCAGGGACTCTCTGCGTGCTAGGGAAAGGGGGCCCCTGACACCCACGGGACTCAAGTGGTCCCATCCGCATGGGACACGCAGAGCTTCCAGGTGAAGAGAAGAAGCTACCAGTGAGTCCTGAGGCCTCGTCTTGCGGAAGCACCGACCGTGTGTTTGATGGGCAGCAGGCACACAGGAGTCTCTCGAAAATGTGAGTCACGTCAAACCCATCCTCAAGAATCCATATGCTTTTCACCTTAGAGGCCCAGGGCAAAATTGCTGAAGCCAGGCCCGAAAGAATTAGGAGCGTCCGCGGTCCTTCGTGTATTCTGAGGTTTGGGGTACCCCCACGCACAGGCTCTGAAACCATCCTGCCCCGACAATGCATGCAGGTGGAATGAAGGACCAGAAGGCTAAGGATTGGATCATCACGGACGTGCCCCTCCTTCTTTGAGTCACGCCCACAGATATCAAGGGAAATACGCTGAGTACATGACACACGGTCCTCTGTGAGCACAGTTAGGATTTTTTGTGCCCTTGCATGCTCCTCACATCTCATGAGCAACTCCCAGGTGATATGGAAAGAAAAGAGCAGGCAGGACTCTACTGTATGCTGACATTGTACACGACAGTAACACAACAGAGCCTCCAGAGCTCCAAGCAAGGTTCTTGGGTCTGGCAACTTGGAATGATATCTTTGACTTGCCAGAGAAATGATAGCAATGTCTTTGGGTCAAATGGAAGTCACGTTCGTAGTTCTTTCTAAGATATCCCCGTTGCAGGACAAATATTTAGGGCCATGTTGTCACCATTGAGACCTCTTGCATAGTTTTCATTTCATCTCTGAAATTCAGAGGTCACAGCAGTTGAGTATCATAAACACAGTGGGGCTGGAAGTCATGGCAGTCACCTATAGTGTCAGCAGAGATAAGAGGATAAACATAGAAAAAAAAAAAAAAAGAGGATGAACATGACATTGCAGCCAGCCTGAGGCTACGTGCTGAATCGCAGGACACCTGCTGGTAGAATTCAAGCCCACCTGGAGGTAGAAAGGACAAAGGGAAGAAGCCGCGGGGCTGCGTGGCAAGCGGCAAGTGGCGCAAAGGTTAGGTCTTTTGACTCCTGAAACCCCAGGACCCGGTTCGAGCCTTGGGCCATAAGCAGGCCTGAGACACAAGGGGGCGCTCCGTGAGTGCTAAGGGCAACGTGGTGTGCCCATATCCTGCCGTGTGTCCTTTTACCTCTTCTCGATCACTCCCTCCTTCTCTCTCCTAGTTAAATAGTAAAATACTTGGCCACCCCCCTTTGTGTGGGGGTGGGGGGGCGATTGAAACGTGCTCCACACCCGGTTTCTGGAGAGCAGCGCCCTCCTTGGCCAGCACTGTCTAGTGTTGTACTTCGCAATTTGATTCTGATAGAGGTAAGCAGATCAATTCCTATTCAAGACAAGTCAAGAAGGAATTCAAGGACCTATGGGAGTGGCATTCAACACACAAGCAAGAGGTCACTAGCGCCTCTGTCATTGGGTGGAAAGAAAACAGCGGCTCCTGACAAGTCCCGGAGTTGCCAGGCTCTCTCTCAAGAAACCTGCACCAGCACCCCTGCACGTATTCAGAAGAAGTGACCCCTCATCATCTCCAGTGACAAGGGTAAGTGAGCAGTCCTCGGAAGTGGACTGAGACGTTCTCGACGGTTTTCTCATGGTCTGTATTTGTTAGATGTCAGGCGAGCCTCTCGTGGCTCCATCAGCTGGCTTGGTGCTTCGCGGGAGGCCCTCCGCCTCCAGCACCAACTTAACGGAGACCTTCTGGGTAGGCTTGTCTCGTCTGCCAGAGAGAACAGACAGCCTCCCGCTGCCCCTGCTCCCTCGCATTTTCAGACAGCCATGACTGTAGGCTCACCAATTGTAAGTGAGAGGGCTGAAACCCGCAGAAATGCTCAATTTGAACAAGAGCGATGCGGCTGGCCCATGGCCCTGCGTCGGCCATCTTTTGTGAATGATGTCAATCTGACCGTTTCTCTGAAGAGAGCCGATTCTCTAACCTAGGGTGATAGCATTTCGCTCTCACCCTAGGTTAGAGAATCGGGAGCTTTTTGGACAAAGAGAAAGGCCTCGAAGATGCAGGGACTCTCTGCGTGCTAGGGAAAGGGGGCCCTGACACCCACGGGACTCAAGTGGTCCCATCCGCATGGGACACGCAGAGCTTCCAGGTGAAGATAGAAGCTACCAGGAGCCTGAGGCCACCTGTCTAGCGGGAGCACTCGACGTGTGTATTGAGGTGCCGGCACACATTATTACTCTCGAAAATGGTGAGTCCATGACGTCAAACCCATCCCCAGAATCCATATAGCTTTTCACCTTAGAGGCCCAGGCAAAATTGCTGAATAGGCCATTCCCAAAGAATTAGGAAGCGTCGCGGTCCCATTCGTGTATTCTGAGGGTTTTGGTACCCCCCACGCACAGTTCTGATAACCATCCTGCCCGACAATGCATGCGAGTAGTAATGAAGACCAAAAGGCTTAAGGATTGGATCATCACGGACGTCACCTCCTTCCTTTGGAGTCACGCCCACAATAACTACGGAAAATTACGCTGATACATGACACACGGTCCTCTTGAGCACAGTTAGATTGTTGTGGCATTATGCATGCTCCTCACATCATGAGCAACTCCCAGGTGATATGGAAAGAAAATGAGCAGGCAGGACTTCTACTGTATGCTGACATTGTACACGAAGACAGTACACAACAGTGCCTCAGTGCTCCAAGCAGGTTCTTGGGTCTGGCACTGGAATGATATCTTGACTTGCCAGAAAATGATAAGCAATGTCTTTGGGTCAAATGGAAGTCACGTTCGTAGTTTCTTTCTAAGATTATCCCCCGTTAGCAGGAACAAATATTAAGGGCTCATGTGTCACCATTGAGACCTCTTGCATAGTGTTTTCATTTCATCTCTGAAATTTCAGAGGTCACAGCAGTTGGAGTATTAGTCATAAACACTTGGGGGCTGGAAGTCATGGCAGTCAACTATAGTGTGCAGCAGAGATAAGAGGATAAACATAGAAGAAAAAAAAAGAAAAAGAGGATGAACATGAACATTGCTGCCAGCCCTGAGGCTACGTGCTGAATCGCAAGGACACCTGCTGTAGAATTCAAGTCCCTACCTGGAGGTAGAGAAGGACAGAAGGGTAAGAAAGCCGCGGGCTGGCGTGGCAAGCGGCAAGTGGCGCAAAGGGTTAGGTCTTTTGACTCTGAAACCCCAGGACGCCGGTTCGAGCCTTGGGCCATAAGCAGGCCTGAGACACAAGGGGGCGCTCGTGTGTGCTAGGGCACCTGGTGTGCCCATATCCCTGCCGTGTGTCCTTTTAACTCTTCTCGATCTCTCCCTTTCTCTCTCCTAGTTAAATAAGTAAAATACTTGGCCACCCCCCCTTGTGTGGGGGTGGGGGGGGGGGGATGAAAACGTGCTCCACACCGGTTTCTGGAGAGGCAGCGCCTCCTTGGCCAGCACCTGTTCTGTGTACTTCTCAATTTGATTCTGATAGAAGGTAAGCAGATCAATTCCTATTCAAGACAAGTCAAGAAGGAATTCAAGGACCTATGGGAGTGGCATTCAACACACAAGCAAGAGTCCTAGCGCCTCTGTCATTGGGTGGAAAGAAAACAGCGCTCCTGACAAAGTCCCGGAGTTGCCAGGCTCTCTCTCAAGAAACCTGCACCAGCACCCCTGCACGTTTCAGAAGAAGTGACCCTCATCATCAACCAGTGTCAAGGGTAACGTGAGCAGCTGCCACGGAAGTGGACTGAGACGTCTCATTCTCGACGGTTTTCTCATGTCTGTATTTGTTAGATTTCAGGCAGGCTCTCCGTGCTCCATCAGCTGGCTTGTGCTCGGGGAGGGCCCTACCGCCTCCAGGCCAATTAACGGAGACTTTCTGGAGGCTGTCTCCTTGCCAGAGAAACACATGCCTCCGCGCCCTGGCTCCCTCGCATTTCAGACAGCCCATGACAGTAGGCTCACCAATTGTAAGTGAGGGGCTGAACCCGCAGAAATTGCTCAATTTGAACAAGAGCGACTGCGGCTGGGCCCATGGCCCTGCGCGTCGGCCATCTTTGTGAATGATGTCAATCTGACCGTTTTCTCTGAAGAGAGCCGATTCTCTAACCTATGGGTGATAGACATCTCGACTCTCACACCTAGGTTAGATGAATCGGAGAGACTTTTTGGACTAAGAGAAGGCCTCGAGATGCAGGGACTCTCTG
>NW_025423409.1:0-10000 GCF_020740685.1 Jaculus jaculus
TATCTTATAAAACCATTTATTATCATATTAATTTTAGGGCTGGAGAGATGGCTTAGTGGATGAGGCACTTGCCTGAGAAGCCCAAAGACCCATGTTTAACTCTTCAAATCCCATGTAAGCCAGACACACAAGGTGACATAAATGTGCAAGTAGTTTGTACATGTGCACAAGATGGTGCACATGTATGGAGTTCAATTACAGTCGCTAGAGGCCCTGAAACACCCATTCTCTCTCTCTCTCTCTGTATTTCTATCTCTATTTCTCACTCTCTTTCTCAGTCTATCTCTCACACATAAAACGGCCAGTCTGTTGGGCTTGCCTCAACACAAAAAAAGATACTAATATTATCTGGGTATGGTGGTGCATCCCTATAATCTCACCACTCAGGAGGGAGAGGTAGGAGGATCACTTTGAGTATTAGGCCAGCCTGAGACTACATAGTGAATTCCAGGTCAGCCTGGGCTACAGTGCAACCTTATCTCAAAATACAAGAAAAATTTTTTTAATTATCTGTGAGCATCTGTCCTGGTCAGCTTCATTTTATGGGATGAATCTCCAGGCCAGGCATAGTATATGGGAAGAACAATGAAGCTTACAGACTCAAGGGAAGTTCCATCATGGTGGAAGAAGCTGGGCCCACCTCCACAGATCCACACACAGAGGGAAAAAAGGCCACTGCCACCAGCATCACAAGCAAGCACACTTCAGGATTTCCCTAATGACAGAACTCAAGCACTTTACATAGCTTTAGGTGGAAATAGATCTGCCCCCAGCCTGCCCCAAATCGTCTGGATCCTAGGATCCACCCATAGTGACTTCTCCTCTGGCATGCTGGCTGGACATCAAAATTACAAACTTGAATAAAACTCCTGCATCTATTGAGGGACATCCATTCAAACCACTATAGCATCAAACCACAACTTTATCTCAATTTTCAATCCCAATTCAACAACAGAGCCCCCCAAATTATTACATTTTATATTATTTTTATTCATATTATATGTTAAATTTTTTGTTATATGTTTACAAATGCATAATATGCAATTATTCACCATTAACTTTATTGTCAGCATACAGTTAGACATCAATACCACAAGCCAAGGATAATGGTGTATTATGAAATTCTTTAGAGAAATAAAAGTGGTCCACTGTAGTCAAGCTATGCACTACACTAGACCTTCAGAAAGTTTACTGTGCTAAAAAAAATCACTGGGGAAAAATTTTTATCTCTCTGCACAATAGAACTTTGACATGAGGATTGGGGAGATTGCTCAATTGTTAAAGGTGAATGCTTGTAAAGCCTAAGGACCAAGATTTGATTCCCCACGACCCACATATAGGCAGATGCATAAGGTGGCACATTCGTCTTGAGTTCATTTGCAGTGGCTGGAGGACATTGTGCACCTACTCTGTCAGTCTTTCTCTCTCTCACACACATAAAAATAAATAAATAAACTATTAAATCTGTAAAAATAAATAGGAAAGAAAAGACAGGAGTAGTGGTGTATGCCTTTTATCCCAGAACATAGGAGAATTGTGGTGTGTTTGAGAACAGCATGACACTACATAGTAAATTCCAAGTCAGCCTGGGCTAGAGCGAGACATTACCTCAAAAAACAACAACAACAACAAAAAGAAAAGTAAAAATAAAAGATGGAAGTTATTGTCTATGGGGCATCTATGCGGTGGGGCCATTACATTATTTATGAGGTTGGAAATCTGTATCGTGGACTTATAAGAGGGACAGACAGACCCAGACCCAGACATTCATTACAACAGGAAGCATATTCAATATATTTTTTGTCAATATACTTTCTTTCCTTTTCCTGTTTCTAATCAACATGGAACTCTTGTCAGCGAAAACACCATCACCAAACATCATCCTCAACCATCTACTTCCACGTAAGATGGGTTAAACCTTTTTAATTTCCATCACAGGTGTCTGTGGTAATGTGTGAAAGTACTAAAAAGATAGATTGGTACCAGCATGATGAACACATGCTCTCAGATAATTAGAGTTAGAGAGGGGTGGAGAGATACTCAGTGGTCAGGACAAAGCCTAACAACCCAGGTTTGATTGCCCAGGACCCAAGTAAGCATGGATGCACAAGGTGGTGCATGGGTATGGAGTTCATCTGCAGCAGCTAGAGGTTCGGTGCACACACACTGTCTCTGTGTCCCTTTTTAATCTCTCTCTGCTCCCAAATAAGTAAATAACTTTTTTAAAAAGCAGCTAGCGAGAATCAAATCATGAAAGACTTCCAAAGCATTGAACTTTTGTTCAATATCTGCTGACCAAGAATGCAAGGGCCTATGCTGGACAGATGAATTTGCCGAGAGGTCACTTGAATACAAATCGAGGTTCAATTCCCCAGAACCCATGTAAAGCCAAATATACAAAGTGGCTTATGTTTCTGGATTTTGTTTACAGTGGCTGGAGGCCCTGTGGCAGCCATTCTCTCCTCCCTCGTAAATAAATAATATTTTTTAAAAAGAGAAAAGACTGCAAGGGCAGGAAGAAAAGTTGGCCAAAAGGCGTGGGAAGTTCTTCAAATGGTGAAGATGCTGTCTTGAGTATGTGTGTGGAAATTGGCCACATATGAGTTCAAGAGGATGCAGTATCGAAGACCCCATTCCTGGTTCACACATGCCACAACCATCCTGGCTCAGTCTCCTGCAACTGCTCAGGGACTGACGAGCTTCACTGAGGACAGACAGACAGACATCAAGGGAGCAAGAAAGGCATTTGGGATGCAAGAGTCTTTTGTTTACAAGAAAATAGGGGGCTGGAGAAAGAGCTTAGTGGTTAAGGCACTCTCCTGAAAAGTCAAAAGACCCAGGTTTGATTCCCCAGTACCCATGTGAAGCCAGTTGCACAAGGTGGCTTATGCATCTGGAGTTTTCTTGTAGGGGATGGAGGTTATGGTGACCCATTCCCCCCCCTTTCTCTCTCTCTCTCTAAAATAAATAAAATATTTAAAAGGAAAGATGGAGGAAGGGAATGGCAGGAAAAAAAAGAAAGCAGGAACCTTGTGACAGTGTCCAGTTAGGTCTAAGTCCTCAGACAAACACTTCCTAGAATACACAGATCCACAAGATCCTTGCATTCAAAGGCAGACAAATTGCACTGCCCTGTTCTATGCATGGATCCTCAGTACTTGGATTTTTTTTTTCTTTTCTTTACCTATCAAAAAGGCTTTGCACATGTGGCTATGTCCATAATTTTAAAGTGGATGGATGAAGTTGGATGATCTTCAAGTGCAGGAGTTATTACCAATACAGGCAGGAGAGGAGATGGGGATGGATTAGGGTTAGGGATATGGGAAGATTAACTATGAGGAAGGGTTACAGATGGATCTGGGTTAGGGATGGAGTAGGTTTAAGGATGGAGGAGGGCTAGGAGTGTAGAGGATTAGGTACGGGGGAGGATTACAAAAGAATAAGACATGGAGGAGAGTGATAAGAAAGTTAGACATGGAGGACAATCACAAGAGAGTTGCCCATGAAGGAGAGCCACAAGAGAGTTCTACATGGAGGAGAGTCACAAGAAAGTAAGAAAGGAGGAGAGTTGAGAATGGAGGGAAGTAGGAGTGGAGGACAAGTGGGATGGTATAGCCTGGTCAAAAGTCAAGGTATGATGGTATCTGTACAAGCTGGGGACTTGACATCAAACAATTTTGCCCAGAGGCAACAACCCTTCTCCTCCTAGACTTCCTACCTTGATTTAGCTACTTAAGACTTATTTCTAGCTCCACACATGTCTCTATCCATGCAAGCTGTTGAAAGCAGTAAGTTGTAACTGCATTGAATGAGTAGAAATGAAAATGGAATTATAATTAACACTATGCCCTTCATTTTGTGTATGTGTTTTTTTGAGGTCGGTTTTCACTATATCCCAGGCTGAACTGGAATTTACTTGGTAGTCTCAGGGTGGCTTTGAACTCACAGCCATAATTTTCTTACCTCTGCCTCTACAGTGCTGGAATTAAAGAAATATGCCACCATACCTGTTTCTTATTTATTTATTTATGAGAGAAAAACAGGCAGATAAATAGACAGAGAGAATGGATGTGCCAGGGCTTTAACCACTGCAAAGGAACTGCAGACATATGTGGATCTTAGCTACAAGTGATTGGAATTCTATGTGAGTAGGAATAAATCTCAATAGCAGAGACCAGTAAGCTATAAAGGTGAGACAAAGAGAATAGAAAAGGAGGGAGAGAGGTCTTCATGGGGTTGTTTTGTATGTATGTAATTATAATAACAGATTAATGGGGGTGAAAGGCCTAGGTGAGGTCAGGGAAAGAGATTGAGTAAAGGAAATGTGCAGGGTAGTGCCAGGCTCCACCAGCAGGTAGTGCTGAGGAAGGACCAGGCCCTCTGGTTCCTCCCAAGGTATTGAGGAGGAGGATGAACTTCGGATGACTCAGAACCTCTCCTAGTCATTGGAGAAAAACCACACTGAGTAGGGAGTCTTGTTGAAGCAGGAACTTGCTTTATTGTCACAGGAGGTTGCCTATATAATGTTGAGAACAACAGTGGGTATTCTAGGAAGGGGGGAGAGGTAAGGGCCAATCATAAACTGTGACTATTGAAATGATAATTCCAACTCCTGCAGGGAAGTAGCAAGCAAGAAGCCATTAGGTGTCTTGCTGAGTCTTAGCTGGCAAGAGACAGGTTGCCAAACTTTAGCTAGGCTCAGGAAGTTCCACTAGGCCTCACATCCAGGTCTCTTAAGGCCCAACAGGGTAGGTTAATTAAAATTTAACATGATATGTAAGTCATATGGAAACCTACTTTTATTGGACAATGGAACACTCAGACGCCATAGATTGTTACTAGAAAATATTCAGTGCCAGTGATTTTTTGGCCAGGGAGGTCACCAATAGTCCCAAAATATTACAAGCTTTTGCCAACACTCTTGGTTTCCCACCAGGAATAGATGGTAATACCCTCTTGCTGAAGACTCCACATACTTGGGCTGTATGGTCATGGAGAAATCCTGCTGGAGCTGAGCTGAAAACCTCCTCCATGTAGACCTGCTGACAGAAAGCTTGAAAAAACTACATTGCATAGAGTTCAATGGGAGAAAGAAATCACCAGTGGAGATATTCAACAATGGACACTGCAAGCCTTACATTTGAACAGTCAGGCCAAATGAGCCAACAAGTGTGTTGCAGTCAGGTTCATGTTGCTGGTAGAAATCACCCAACCAAGAACATCTTGTGGGAGTAAAAGAGGTTTATTTTGGATTACAGACTTGAAGGGATTCTCTACAATGGCAGAGAAAATGATGGCATGAGCAGAGGATGGACATCACCCCCTGGTAAATATCATGTGGACAACAGGAACATGAGAATGTGCCAAATACTGGCAAGAGAAACTGGCTACAACAGGCCCATAAGCCTGCCCCCAACAATACTACACTGCTTCCGAGAGACATTCATTCCCAAGTCTCCATCAGCTGGGAACCTAGCATTCAAGCACCTAAATTTATAGGGGACACCTGAATCAAACCATCACATTCTGCCCCAGGGCCCCATAAACTCATAACCATACATGATGCTAAATGCAATGCATTCATCCAACTTTTAAGCCCCAATAGTTTTTTATCAATTGCAATAACATTCATATATTCCCATAGTCTGAATGGGAGTAAGGATTAAGGAAAGACAGAAGAAAGAGTGAAAACATGGACTCCAGTCCAGGGCTGAAGCAAGGCCTCAAGCCAGGACTGAAGACATGGTTTATTTCACAGCATTCCTTTTTGTATCATTTTACAAACAGTTTTTCTCTGGACAAAGATTTTATGAGCTTTACAAGTTCCTTATCAAAAAACCTTCCCATTACAGAGTTTTGCATTTCAATCATTTCTCAGTACAAAGGACCAGCCAAATGGCTGAAGATACCTAATCTTGCTTACAGGTAGGCTGTTATGGTTATGCTAATGTCTTGCTGCCAGATGGCTTCCCAACACTGAAGATACACAATCTTACTTGCAGGAAGGCTGCTATAGTTTTGCTAATGTCCTGTGGCCAGAGGCCCAGGGCTATGGATACAAGTTCAGCCAAAATGGCTCTGGACACACACTGCAAAAGATGGCATTGGGCATAGCAGAGAAATATTCAACCAATATAAGATTTAAACAGGGCGAACATAAAATTCAGTACTCCATGTCCAACAACAAATTTCCAAGTCCAAAAATTCTAACCAACCACATCATTGGAGTTCCCTTTCAGCCCCACCAGCTGTGCTACACACTGTCCAGGAAAGCTTCATCTGGGCCCAGCAGCTCTCCTTGGCAGCCATCTCATGGTCACTGCTTCTCCACTGTGCCTTCACTGCAACCCACAGTTAATCCTCATGGCCCCATGGGGGTCTCCATTTAGGCATCCAGCAAACATTTTTCACACTGCCCATGGCCATGTACAAAACACAAGACCATGTTGCAAACTCAATGACCCTCTCTTTCCTAAATTTCTCATACTCCATAATGCCAATTTGTTAATCCAAAGGTGAATAAAGCAGATTTTAAAAGGAGAACATTCCTTGAGCACTCAGAACCCTTCAAGAGTCTATGTTCTTCCTGTTGCCCCAGTCCAGGTAAACTGGCCCAATCTCAAAGGTTGTAATCTCTCAAATTCAGCTGAACAGGCAGCAATTTTGGCCTAAAGAGTTCTTTCTGTGCCATATCCCTCTGCTCACAGCAGGTCATTTCTAAGCAACCCTGCACAACTTCTCAGGACTTGGGCACAACAGCAAACTTCTCACACAAACTGCTAGCACAGTCCAGGCAAAGCTCTTTCTCGTGTTCATAAGCCAAACCTCATAGTCTATAGTTATTACTGCATTCAGCTCTTTCAACTCTGACAAGAATAGTCCACCAAACGACATACAGCACTACAAGGCATCTTTTAGGCCAAGGTTTCCAATCCTTCCACATTCTTCTTGAAAATCAGCTCCAAAAGGGCAAACCCATACTGCCAGGTGTCTAGCATCAATCCCACTCCTTGGTACCACTTTACAGTTGCAATCAGGTTCACATTGCTGGTATAGTAACCCAACAAAGAGCATCTTGTGGGGGAAAATAGGTTTATTTTGGCTTAAAGACTTGAGTTCATGCTCCATGATGACAGTTAAAATGATGGCATGAGCAGAGGATGGACATCACTCCCTGGCCAACATCAGGTGGACAACAGGAACAGAAGAATGTGCAAAACACTGGCAATGGTAAACTGGCAACAATGCCCTTAAAACTCCCCCCAACAATACACTGCCTTCAAGAGGCATTCATTCACAAATCTCCATCAGCTGAGAACCTAGCATTCCGAACACCTAAATTTATGGAGGGCATCTGAATCAAACCACCACAGGGTGCAATAATGGCATGTCTGCAATTGAGGAGAACAACTGTTCTATAATTGGACTGCAGACCTGCTCCATGGGAGAGAATATATCCTTGATACTGAAAACCTACAATGGGTTTCATCAAGAGACTTATGAGTGTAATATCTGCTGCTATCTGGCTAAATGTATATACTATGCTCACCAAACTGCCCAGAAAGCGTTTCTCTCAATTTCCCTACCCATATATTAATGCTACTCTCACTTTTGGTAGAGAATCTTCTTTTTCCCTATCTAAGTGACCTGGGGATGACTCAGAAGGCACCATGGTGGTGAGAAGAAGTGACAGAGGAGTGTTCAGCACTGAAACTTCTCAATCACACTTACCAAGGCCCAGGGTCCATTGCAGAAGAGGTGGCAGAAAGAATGTAAGAGACAAATGAAGGGTAGGACACTGGATCCTTAAGCATCGTGGGAAAGTGACTAGGCCATTTCTCCCACCCTAATTTTTTTTTAAAAATTATTTCAGAAATGGTTCCCAGGCTGACTCAATTCCCATAATTGTAGACAATAACCTATGGTAATTCCCTCCCTCCACCAACTTACCTATTTGAGAAACTCCAGTCTCTATCATATCCCCTCCCCCTCTCAATCAGCCTCTCTTTTATTTTGATGTCACATTTTTTCCTCCTATTATGATGTTCTTGTGTAGGTAGTATCAGGCAGTGTGAGGTCATGGATATCCAGGCCATTTTATGTCTGGAGGAGCATGTTGTAAAGAAACTCAGTCACTATGTCACTGAATATCATTTTATATCTCTGATTTCATTTTGTAAATCTTATACAGAAACGTTCAAGGACATGGAGGCTTAAGCTTGTAATCAAAACTACCAAAAGGCTACAGGGTGAGAATTGACAGTTTTAGGCAGCCTGGAAACCAAGTCTAAAATAATTAAAGAAAAATAACAGGGCAGGTAAAGACACTTGCCCTCAATGCCTAAGGACCTAGGTTCAATTCTCCAGGATCCAGATAAAGGCAGATGTACCAGGTGGTGCATTTATGTGGAGTTCATTTGCAGTTGCTGAAGGCCCTGGCATGACCATTCTCACTCTCTCTCAAAAATAAAATAAAATAAAAATTCAAGGATTTTTCCCTCACTTTCTTCTGACATTGTCCATACAATGTTTTTTTTTTTTTTTTTTTTTTAATGTAGGGTGTGGCTCAAGCACAGGCTGACCTGGAATTCACTCTGTAGGCTCAGTCTGGCTTCAAACTCACAATAATCCTCCCAGCTCTGTGTCTGGAGTGTTGGCATTAAGGCATATGCTACCATGCGTGGCTTTACATTGTAATTTTTCAATGCATCCTTTGTGTTGAACAGCAATCCTGGGGCCCAGGGAGGTGGCAGGGTGAGTTAAGAGTTGGCCACACAGGCATGTGTAACTGAGTTCGAATACCCAGCAACCATGTAAAATCCTAGGAGTGTTAATGTGTGTCTGTCATCAAAATGCTATAAAGACAGGGAATACTGATGTTCACTGGCCAGTGAGTCAAGCTGAATTGATGAGCTCCAGGTCCAGAAGACACCCTGAGAATAAGAATAAGAATGTCAGAGTGATGGCCTAGCAGTTAAGCACTTGGCTGAGAAGCCGAAGGCCCCTGGTTCAAGGTTTGATTCCCCAGTTCCCATGTAAGCCAGATGCTCAAGTTGGCATGTGTGTCTGGAGTTAAGTTGCAATGGCTAAAGGCTTTGGTGCACCTGTTCTCTCTCCCTCTCTATCGCCCCTTTCTCTTCCTCTCTCTGTAATAAATATGTTTCATTTTCTTCTCCTGATTATGCACTTGATGTCCTGTTTCCTATAGGATTCATGGGAGGAGCTGTCACATTAGGTGGTGGGACCTATCTCTGGAGCTGAACTCCATGCCAGGTATATTTCAAGATCACCTCATTGTGTGCGCTCTCTCTCTCTCTCTCTCAAATGCATAAAGTGTAAAAAATAATGTCAGTGTAGCAGACAGCTACAGGTTCGCTGAGATAAACTTCCAGACCAGGCACAGTTATGGAGGAAGTTATATTTATTGAAGCTTATAGATCCAGGGGAAATTCCATAAATGGCATTAGAAGCTGGCCTGCCTTCAGAGGTCCAAGCAGAGAGAAAGAAGTACAAGCCAAAAAGCCAAAAGCCACACAGCACACTTCAGGAACTCCAGCTAGGCACACTTTGCATATCTTTAGGTTGAAATCTGAAACCCACCACCACACCTTAAGAGCCACCCTTAAGAGTGACATTGGCTCCAGCCTGGTGACTGCAGATGCAATCTACAAACAAATAAACAACTTGATATATTGGGCGCCATCTATTCAAACCACCAGAGTCCACCTCCAGCCTTTATTAATATTCTTCTCTCATGGCACCACACATCGTAGCATTTATGCCACACACATATGGGCGCATTCCAAACAATCAAAAAGAGAAGTAGGGCTGGAGAGATGACTCAGCAGTTAAGGTGCTTGCCTGTGCTGCATAAAGACCCAGGTTTAAATCCCCAGTACCAATGTAAGCCAGGTGCACAAGGTGATACATGCATCTGGAATTTGTTTGCAGTGACTGCAGGCCCCGGCATGCACATTTTTCTGCCTTTATCTCTTCTATC
>NW_025423409.1:15000-88814 GCF_020740685.1 Jaculus jaculus
GCCTTTTTAAAAAATGTTTATTTGGGCTGGAGAGGTGGCTTGGAAGTTATGGTGCCTGCCTGCAAATCATAAGGATCCAGGTTCAATTCTCCAGTACTCACATAAGTCAGACGCACATGTATCTGGGGATCCTTTGCGGTGGCTGGAGACACTGGCATGCCCATTGTATCCCTCTCCCTCCCTCCCTCTCTCCTCCATTATTTCCTCCTTCCTCCCTCCCTCCCCTCCCATCTCTATCACTGCCTCTCAACTAGAAACAATATTTTAATGGGAAAATTAATCCAGCGAGGCAGTTGCATACTATTGGATTCAAGCCCACAGTTACATCCATGTGTCCATATTCATATACAAGAATGAATATAATGATAAATAAAAATTTAACATAATTCTTGTCTATTTTCAACAATCTACCCATAAAGTAATTCCTGCCCCTGTCCTCCACCCTCTTCACAGTGTACCTTAGGGTAGATAGTCACAGAGAAATTATGGCCTGGTATGGTTGCCCACACCTTTAATGCTGTTTCAAAAATATTTTATTTATTCATTTATTTATGAGAGAGAGAGAGAGAACTAGATAATGCCAGAGAGGGATGTGGGCTACCTATTGTACCCCACAAAAGTTCCAGAGGTGTGGAAATATCACACTCAACCCTCAGCCCTATTACTATAGAATTCATAGACAATTAATGTCCATTCAATGCATCATTAAAAAAGACTAAAAAAAAAAAATTAAAAACCCTAGGATTGGAGAGATGGCTTAGCAGTTAAGGCAATTGTGTGCACAGCCTAAGGACCCATGTTCAACTCTCCAGATTTTATGTAAGCCAGATGCACAAAGGTGAGGAAAGTGAAAGGTTGCACACGCCCACTAGGTGGTACAAGTGTCCAGAGTTTGACTTCATTAGCTGAGGCCCTAGTGTGCCAATTCTCTCTTCCCCCCACTCTGTGTGTGTGTGCCAGTCTCTCTCTATATATAAAACTGAAATTAAATAAATTTTTGAAAAGAACTTCAGAAAGAGATATGGGAGTCCTGATAACAGGGTGAAAATTTCTTTTCTGCTTATTCCCTAGATCCCCAGTCATAAAGATCATGAACTTGATTTAGTCTGAATGCAACAACAAAGAAACAACAAAAACCGTATTTACATGTGAACGAAGGAAGGAAGGAAGAAAGGAAGGAAGGAAGGAAGGAAGGAAGGAAGGAAGGAAGGAAGGAAGGAAGGAAGGAACGGGAGGGTGAAGAATGAAATGAAGGAAGGAAGAGAAGGAGAAAGGAGAGAGAGGGAGGTAGGAGAGAGGGACAGATGAAGGAAGAAGGAAGGAGAAGCAAGGGAGGGAAGCAGGGAGAGAGAAAGGAAGAAAGCAAAGAAGGAAGGCAGCGAGGGAGAGAGAGAGGGAAGGAGAGAGAAAGCAAAGAAGAAAAGAAAGAAGGGGAAGGAAGGAAAGAAAGGAAGAGGGAAGGAAGAGAGAAAAAGAGGATAGAAAGATGGTCAAAGCAAAGAAGAAAATAGGTTTGGAAAATGGAAATATAAATGTAATTTTCAAATTATATCATTAATATACCAAGATCTTGTCCAAATAGCATTAAATATGAGTAATTTCCTGAATTTCCATACAGTTTTAAAATAATTTTATTTATTTATTTGCCAGCAGAGAGAAAGAGAGAGTGAGAATAGACACAGACAGAGAGAATGGATGTGCCTGGGACTCAAGCTTCTGCAAACAAACTCCAGACACATGTGCCACCTTGTGCATCTGGCCTCATGTGGGTCCTGGGAAATCAAACCCGGGTTGTTAGGCTTTGCAAGCAAGCATTTCTAACTACCAAACTATCTGTTCAGCCCCTTCATACACTGTTATGTTCCCAAATCCAGTCTAGGCAACAATAACAGCAAGAGACTGTTAATGACTCTTACACAGAAGGGTGTCTATATTCTACTAAAAATGAGTTACAAATTCAAATTCACTACACAAGCATGAAGGCTCCCAACTCAGAGCAGTGGCAAATGTCAGAATGCATGCCAGTGTTATGTACTCAGATTTAGCCATTACAAATCACATATGGGTATTAGATTACCACAGTGTACCCCATATATGTGCAGAAATATTACTTATCTGTTAAAAATTGGTTCAAAGGTGTTGTGGATATGGCTCAGAGAATAATGTGCTTGCCTGTGAAGACTAAGGACCCAGGTTTGATTCTCCGGGACCCACATAAGCCAGATGCACAAGGTGGTGCACTCATCTAGAGTTTGTTTGCAGTGGCTAAATGCCCTTGAACACCCATTCTCCCCCCTCCCTCTCTCTCTCTCTCTCTCTCTCTCTCTCTCTCTCTCTCTGCTTCCAAGTTAAAAAGGAAATAGTAAATTTGTTCAAAGAGTAGATGTCACGTTAAAATAAGCAAAAACACCCCAAAACAAATGTCTAGCAGACTTTCCTGGAATCAGCCTTGTCTTGTCAACCTTTCATAAACATAACCATAAAAACATTTGTACAATAAACAAAATATGAACATGTTGCATCACTGAACAAAGTATTGGTTTCCTTTCTCTGCTGCCTTGATTTTACAAAATGACTACAGGCAGTCCCATTGAGCTACTCTGGGTAGAAAGGAGGTGCCAGGAGAGTCACAAGGAACGAAGCGTTTGCACCCTGACACCCAGATTTGCACATGGGTGCCACGGATCCAAACTCCAGATCTCATGCTTGCATGACAAGGTCTTTACCCACTGAGCATTTCCCAAGTCTAAATTTCATTTTTTGGGGGATAGGGGTATTTGAGGTAGAGTCTTGTTCTAGCCCAGGCTTACCTCAAATACACTATGTATTCTCAGACTGGCCTCAAACTCAGAGATCCACCTACCTGTGCCTCTTGAGTGCTGCTATTAAAGGCATGTGCCACCATGTTTGGCTACATTTGAAATTTTTGTGGATATTATTAAGCCATATAATTGCTCCTGCAGTACCCATGTAAAGCCAGTTGTACAAAGTGGTGCCTTCATCCAGACTGTGTTTTCAGCAGCTAGAAACCCTGATGAGTCCTTTCTCTACCCCCTCCTTGAAAATAAAAACAAAAATTGGGCCGGAGACACCTCAGTGGTTAATGTGCTTGCTTGCAATGCCTAAGGACCCAGGTTTGATTTTCCAGACATGTGTACAGCCAGATTCATATGTGGTGCATATGGATTTTGTTTGCATCAGCTGGACACCCTGGTGCACTTACTTGCATGCACTCTCTTTCTCTTTTTCTCCCTCCCTCTCTCTCTCTTTCTCTCTCTCTGTCATAAATAAATAAAAATAAAAATTTAAAAGATCTACACAGTGGAATTCTACTCTGTTGTAAGGAAAAATGAGATAGTAAAATTTGTGAAGAAATGAACAGGGATGTAAAAATAATCATTCTAAGTAAGGTCACACAGACACAGAAAGACACACATTTCATATACTCTTTCATTTGTGGTTCCTAACTGGGATCAGTTGGAGATGAGTTCAAATAGCAGCAAGCACCAGGAATGAGGGCATAAACCTAGAATGAGATGAAGAGGGAGAAGAAATAGGGAGAGAGGAGAGGAGACATTACTTGGCAGGTTGAGGGGAACAGATTATCAGAAGTGGGAGCACTTGGAGTGGTAGAGGATAGAAAGGGTGGGGAGGGAACTACACAAAGTTAATACAGCATGAATCACTTCCATACAAATAGGTTAGCATTATATAAGATATAACCATAAGTAAAAATGGAGGGGAGACAATCTGGACCCAAGGCAGAAAAATCTGAACCTGAAAATCATGGACTCAGCCAGGCCAAGAATATGGTTGTCTCTCACAGAGACCTGTGGCTGGGGAGACCCATGAAGTGCACAAGACAATGTAGACCATTGCCAAAGCAATTGATCACCTGCCATAGCTCAAAAGTAAGACACAACTGCTGAACATACCACAGGCTGTGGTCACAGAACATTGGAATAGCTGCTAGAATGGAAAGTGAAACTACTTCCCTCCAGGCTAATCCTCATAGTTCTGGAAAGCCCTATGGGATCTGCTCAAGGGCAATGGTCAACAAAAGTATGACTAAGCAGGAGACCCTGCAGAAGTATACACTTGTGCAATAGTGGCATGTAGTTTCTGTAGGCAACCAACAGTTCTTTGCCTGGACATGTGCCCTGCTTAGTGGGAGAAAACTTGTATATGGCACCAGAAACCAAGTCAGAATCGCATAGTCAGGAAAGTCAAATCTCAGAAAGAAGCCACCACTGCTCTCTGGAGAAGAAGAATGAGCTTGTACCCCCCAACAACAAAAAAAATCTCTCAAATAACTGCAAATCCCATTTAACCAAAACTGTTTTCACTCGTGGGCAGAGAAGCTACAGATGATTTTATATATGACAGAGGAAAGAGAGGAGAAACCAGATACATTGATTAAACAAGAAGATAGCTGACTGTCCCATGAGGTATTACATCTATACCACATCTGCTGGGGCCCAGGAGAAATTGTACAGACCCGGTGATCATATCAAAACAGAAATCCAGTGGCTACAGCAAACTCAACCCTAAATAGGATTTCCAACAGGACTGCCATACCTCAGGGAGCATTGCAGATGATGGGGAGGAAAGATTATAAAATCCACAGAGTGGGTAGAGATACCTTGAGGCATGGTCCCTCCCATCCTACCACACAGGGACTGACTGATGTCTTCATCATCCACAGAGAGTACCACAATCCCATTGAGGAGTGTCCCCAGGGTAATCAGACCAGGGAACAGGGGATAAAATAGCTGTTTAATCTAAAGCTGCTATACTATATATTAAATTTGTAAAGTGAGAAAATGGCAGGCATCAAATTTCACATGATCATAAATGTTCTTCCTAAATCAAGAAAATGGTGGCACGTGCCTTTAATCTCAGCACTTGGGAGGCATAAGTAGGAGGATAGGCATGATTTTGAAGCCAACCTGAGACTACACTGTGAATTTCAGGTCAGCCTGAGCTAGAGTGAAACCCTAACTCGAAAAAGCAAACAAACAAACAGACAAAATAGAAATGGAAAGTAGAACAGTGGTTACTAAGAATAGGAAGGGAGGGTGCTCACAAGGAGCTACCTGACAAGCCCAGATCTTCAGTTCAGAATGAAAAAATGTTCAGGAGATGTATATTAGCAATGGTTACACACAATGTTTATACAGTTAATGTCAGTGAATGATATACTTAAAAAAATTTAATGTAAAATTTAAGTTTAATTTAAGTGTGTTTTATCATAATTTTTAAATGGCCTTTAATGCTGAATATTTAACTTTTTTCTTACAAATGCTGTAATTTTAGTTTCAAATAATAGTGGTCATTTCAGTTTCATGACTATCATAATGGAAAATTTCAAAACATAGATACAGACTAAAATAATAATAAAATAATTTATATGTATCATTGTAAAAAATAGAATAAAATAATTAATATTATACTGGTACTTTCTGGGGGGGTGCTCGAGGTAGGTCTCACTCTAGCCCAGGCTGACCTGGAGTTCACTATGTAGTCTGAGGGTGGCCTTGAACTCATAGTCATCCTCCTACCTCTGTCTCCTTAGTGCTGGTATTAAAGACGGATGCCACCTTGCCCAGCTCTTATACTGGTAATTTTTATGCCATTTATTAAGAATTTAAGGCTGGAACCAGGAAGATTGCTAAGCAGTTAAATATGTTTATTTACAAAACATTGTGTCTTGGGTTTGATTCCCTAGTACTCACATAAGGCCAGATGTACCAAGAGGTGCATACATTTGGAATTCATTTCTCTCTCCCTTCCTACCCCCTCCTCAGTTCAATTTTTAAAATATATATTTTAAAAGGATTTTATGGCTGAAGACTTGGCTGAGTAAGTAAGACCTAGGTTTGGTCCCAAGGGCCCACAAAAGCCAGATGTGGCCACAAATGTCTGTCGGTTCAGAGGGCAGAGAGAGAAGAATTCCTAGGACTTTCTGGGTCAGCCAGAGTTACCTAAAAGGGGAAGCTCTAGGCTGAGTGAAACACTCCATTTCAATGTAATAAACTGGAAGAGTGATAGAGGAGGATACATGATAATTTCTGGCCTCTGCACACACGCACACTGCACATGCAGTGCTTGCACACACGTGTGTGCATGCTACACAGACACGTGAATTTATTAGAGTCTTGCAGTATTTTGTCTTACAAAAAATGTAAACTAAAGAAAATTCCTCACAGGTAATGGTGACACACACCTGTAAACCCAGCCCTTGAGGACATTCAGAATTTAAGGTCATCTTCAGCTATATAATTGAAGGCCAGCCTGGGATGCATGAGACCTTTCCTGAAAACAATAGCAATCAAATAAAACAATTAAAAGGACTACCAGATATAGTGGCACCCATCTTTAATCACAATATTCAATATTTTGGAGGTTAAGTTAGAAAAATCTGAGTTCAAGGCCAGCACAAGCTACATAACAAAATTTGAGAGGAAAAAAAACCTGACAAGTTATTAATCCATTTATTCCTATAGTCCAATATTCTGTGTAGTTAAATTAATTAATTAGTAAATAAGCTATTATCATATTTATAAATACTTCCTTTAACCTTTTTTTCTACAATTCAAGTAAAGACTTCTGTTCTCGGGAGAGTTCTCCATGTGCACTGTACTGATTGCCCCTGTGAAGAACAGTGCCACTAGAGCAGAGTTCGTGGAAATAAGTTTTAAAAATTCCAAGTCAATTCACCATTCTCAAGATAATATATTTTTCTTTGTTGGTTTTTCAAGATAGGTTTTAAATTAGCCTAGGCTGATCTGGAATTCACTATGAAGCCCAGGGAGGCCTTGAACTCACAGTGATCTTCCTACCTCTGTCTCTCCACTGCTGGGAAAAAGGCATGTGCCACCACACCTGGCTCAAGATCATTATTCAAGCACCTTTATTATTTATTTATTTATTTATTAGTTTGAGAGAGAGAGACAGCGAGACAGAAAAACATTGTACATACCAGGGCATTCAGCCACTGCTAACAAACTCCAGGGGCATATGCCACCTTGTGCATCTGGCTTATGTAAGTCCTGAGGAATCAAACCTAGGTTCTTTGGCTTTGCAGGAAGTACACGAACTGCTAATCCATCTCTTCAGTGCAAGGTCATTTTTTAACCAATGAAGTGTGAGATGTTTTTCTCAATATATAGTGAAATTTGTTGTAACTGTAAGAATTTTATGCATTTATATTATAAATGAAGATGCAGATCATTAATTATTATCATATTTCTTACATATGTAATACCTGTCTAATTATTAATGAACACCTAGTCATTAAGGGGAGATACTGTCTCTTATAAAAAAAAAAAAAAAAAAAAAACTATATTCCATAGCATGCAAAGTCCCAGACGGCTGATAGGTAAAACCGGTGGAGCTAAGACTGCCCAGGCCAAGGAAACAAGCAGAGCAGTGCAGCTCTAAAGCATGTTCTTTCTCAGAGCAGTGATGCAGTCTTCACAAGAAAACTCGAAGTAAGTCACTATGGCACGGTTTGGTGGCACACACCTTTAATTCCAGCACTCAAAGGACAGAGGTAGAAGGATCACTGTCAGTTCAAGGTCACCCAAAAAGGGCAAGTCACTATAGGCAGTGAACAATAGGCTAAAACAATGAACATTGCTTGAAACAATACAGCAGAAACCTACATGTCCTTCAAAAGTTTTAAAGTCAAAAATACCAAACTCGTTGAGTGTGATGGCCATTGGAAAGTGGAATTCCAGGAGTTCAGTGTCATCCTTGATGACATAGAACATTTAAGGCCAGCCTGGGCTACATAAGTCCTTCTACTCCAAATTAAGGGAGACAGGGATGGATCAGCGCTCAAGAGCACTTTCCATGTAGGCATGGGGGCTGGCGAAGGCCTGAGAGACCACTCACGTTTGAATCCCATGACCCATATGAACAGCTAGGCCTGGGACACACAAAACTACAACCCTAGACGAGCTGGGGGACAGAGAATCAAGACTCACCAGAGCACAGGCAAAAATGGTGTGCTCCAGCATCAGTGACAGACTCTGGCTCAGATTAGAACAAGCACATGGAGAAGGACACCCAACATGTTCTGGCATCTGTAGGCAAGTGCACTCCAGCACAGGTGAACAAATAGGACACCACAAGGTCACCTCTACATGCAGACACCACATACACACCCCTCCACACATGCGCAGGAAATAGAAAAGCATTCTGTGTTTTCTCTCATAATAGAATCTAGACATCTCTCTCCCTCCCTCTCTCTCTGTCTCCGTCTCTCTCTCTCTCTCTCTCTCTCTCTCTCTCTCTCTCTCTCTCTGTGTGTGTGTGTGTGTGTGTGTGTGTAGGTCATGAATGTAGAAAAGGGGGAAAGAAGACAAGAAAATACTTGTGCCAGGAAAACAGAAAGAACTCGTTGGAGAGAGGCAGAGAATCAGATAATGGGGCTCAAGGGAATAGAAGACAATGAAGGAAGAGGATGAATAAAAATAAAAGAGGAATAAACCAATGAAAAGAAAAATTAAATTTGTTGGCTAAATTTCTTAATGAAACAGTAAAAATGCATGCTAATGGCTTTATAATGTAAAACTTAATTATCATAAAGGATACTGTGGAATGCCAGAATTGATTTTATATGCACAGCACAAGCACCAGTATATGAGAAGCAAACATATAAACATGGCACTTGTTTTCTTATTAGTTTACATTATTGTACAAATATTGTATTTTGTTATGGCATTCTCATGCATGTATATAATGTACTTTGATCATATCCACACATACACACACCTCTTTTGACCTCATCTTCATGATGACCCCCTTCTTTTTCGAAAACAAACTTCCATTTTACTTTTTAAAAAATGTTTTTATGTATTTACTTGCAAGGGAGAGAGAGAGAGAATGCACGAGAGCATGCAGGGCCTCTTGCCACTGCAAACATACTCAGACACATGTGTCACTATGTGCATCTGGCTTATGTGGGTACTGGGAAAGCAAACCCAGGCCACCAGGCCTTGCAAGCAAGTGCCTTAATTGCTGAGCCATCTCTCCAGTGCCCCTTTTACATTTATTCATTTATATTTTACATTTTTTAATCTAGATTCAGCTTTTGAGAAACAACATGTGATACTTTTGGGCTCTGGCATATTTCATGTAACACTAAGGGATATCCCGTTTCATCCGTTGTCCCAAAAATTACATAATTTTACTGTTTTTGCATCCAATCAAAACCACATTGTGTGTATTGTATTTTCTTTTTTCTGTTGCTGGACACCCAGGCTGATCCAAAACTTAGCTATGGACAACAGTGGTATGATAAGCATGAATGCACAGGCATCTCTATTATACACTGTCCTAGACTCCTTGAGGCATATATCCAAGAGCTGTACAGCTGGTTCATATAGCAGATACATTTTGTGCTACTAAGGAACATCCATGCTGATTCCCACAATGTCTCAACTAATTTACAATCTCAGTAAATAAGCATCCTTAATTATCCTCTCCACATCCTCCCCAGCATTTCTTAGTGTCCTGAAAACCACAAGTCTTACCCTGTTGAAATAGAATCCCCCTATAATTTGTAGTTCCATTTTCCTCATGTTTAAGATCATTGGACATTTTTTCATGTATTTATTGGTCATTTGTACTTCTTCATGGAACTTTTAATTTGCCCATTGGACTTGATTTTGATTTTGGTGTTTTTTGTTGTAATTTTAGTAACTTTTATATATCCTGGATATAAATGCCCTGTCAGACAAAAGGCTGGCAAAGAGTTTCTCCCGCTCTGTAGGATGTCTTGCCATTCTAGTAATTGTTTCCTTTAGTGTGCAGATTCTGGTCACATTCAGTACAATTTGTTATGATTTCTTGCACTATTTATTAACAGTCCCTTCTGGAAATGCTCTCCTATGCTTATATTGCAAAATATTTTCCCAACATTTTCCTCTTGCAGTTTCAAGTCTTACATTAATGGATTTCATTCATCATTAATTGATTTGTACACAGTGATCAAGTTTATATTTTTTTATGTAGTCAGCCAGTTTTTTTTTTTCCACTACTATTTGTTAGAGAGGCTGTCTCTTCTCTTACATGTTTTTGTGAAGTTTGCTAAAAAAAAATCAGGTGCGTGTTATGGAATGAGTTTATTTCTGTGTCCTTTATTCCACTGGTGTCTGTGTCTGTTATGTGTTATTATCATGTTTGTTTTGTTATATTGCCCTGAGGAAATGTGAAATCAGGTATGGTGACACCTCAAGCATCAGCCATGCCTCTTGGGGCTCACTAGCTTCAAAGCTCAGCTCCAAATTTGACTCTTCAGCTAGGTAATCAAGATTTTATTTTTCTCTGCAGGAACTTTCAGGAAATTTTTCAATCATTAGAAAACTTATTTGTTTACTGTTATTTATATTTTACCCAGTCATCTATAGCTAGGGTTGGCACAGTTAGCAAACATATAGCATACTCAATTAAATGCAAATAAAAAATAAGCAATTAATAATAATATTTTCACCAAAAATACTTATGCAAAAATACTGTATGTTATTCATATGAAATGCAAATTAAACTGTACACCCATATTCTAGCAATCGTACAGTGCATCTGCTAGTACTACTGCTTTTTTTCATTCTTTCACTTAATAAGCACATCCAAACAATAGTGTCATAAATTATGCTTTAGGCTATCTGGCAGCCTGTGCAAAAGTCTGTGATGTGGCTGGAGAGATGGCTTAGTGGTTAAGCGCTTGCCTGTGAAGCCTAAGGACCCCAATTCAAGGCTTGATTCCCTAGGACCCACGTTAGCCAGATGCACAAGGGGGCGCACACGTCTGGAGTTCGTTTGTAGAGGCTGCAGGCCCTGGTGTGCCCATTCTCCCCTCATCCCCGCCTCTCTCTCTCTCTCTCTCCCTCCCTCTCTCCTTCTCCCTCTCCCTCTTTATCTCTCTAGCACTCTCAAATAAAAATTAAAATTTTTTTTTAAAAAGACTGTGATGGATTTAATAGGATTCCTGGCATTTTTTAAAAAGTTGTTAATATTTATCTTTATTTATTTATTTCACCAAGAAAGGGAGAGAGAGAGAGAGACAGAGACAGAGAGGGAGAAAATGGAAGTACCAGAACCTCCAGCCACTGCAAATGAACTCCAGATGCCCCCTTTTGTATCTCGATAATGTGGGTCCTGGGGAATTGAACCTGGGTCCTTTAGCTTTGCAGGCAAATGTGTTAACTGCTAAGCGTCCCTCCACAATGGAAACATCTCTATGATACCTTCCAAGATTAAGGGAAGAGGTGATGGAAAAAATGTAAGAGCCAAAGGAAGTGTAGGACTGCTTACAATGCAATCATCCAGACATAAACTGGCCTCATTACCTTGCAGTTCCTAGCACTACCTTAGCAATACCCTCATAATAGGAGGAAAAGATGAAGACATCAAAATAAAAGAGAGGCTAATGGAGAGAGGGAGAGAATATGATGGAGTTTGGATTTGTGAAGGGGAAAGTGGGTGATGGGAATTATCATGGTTTATTGTCTATAAGCATGGAAGCAATAAAAAAATAAAACAAAAAATAAAAAAATAAAATAAAAAAATAGTATTTGCTTTTAATCAAATGGCAGTGATAAGGATGCACAATTATGATTTATGTACAACATTATGAAATATATCATAGCTGTTCATATAAGTATTATGTATGTCCATATCATATTCTGATCATACAATTATATTTCACATCAATATGTGGATGTTTTACAAAGTATTACATTGCAATCTTATGAGTTTTATAAAATTTGATCTAAATGTCTAAAATAATATAACTGATTTTTTTATAATACATACTTAATTTTTACATTTTGATGATGCAAACACTAGGAATTTAAAATTTTTGTGATTTAAACATTGTATTTAATCAAACATATATAATAAGCTACCAGAAATTTGAAATTTAAAAAGTTAAAGTCCAATTAAAGCAAAAAGTTATGAACAAAATATTTGTGCTTTTTTTTCACTGCCAGTAAAATTTAAGTTTGAACACAATGGTAAATTTGATTTTCAAAGCATATCAACTAATCACGAAATCACCTATATAATATTCACACCCTTCCCAAACAATGCATAAACAGTTCTCAAATCAGTCACTACCTTGTAAGTGGTTTCATTAAATCAAGCACTATTAATATGAGCATTAGCAACAGAAGAACCAACAGACTGGACCAAAGGAGAAATTCTCCAAGATATATTACCACTAAGACTCTAAACATTGATAACAAAGAGAAAGTCTTAAAAGCAGCTAGGGCAAAACAACACATTACATATAAAGCAAAACCCATCAGAATTACTTCAGACTTCTCAATGGAAAGCCTGAAAGACATAAGGGCCTGGAAAGAAACCTTGCAAAATATAAGAACTATGGCTTCCAACCCAAACTACTGTACCCAGCAAAACTATCTCTCATCATAGAAGGTGAAAGAAAAGCTTTCCATAATAAAACAGATTCACAAGTATATGAACGCAAATCTGAACCTACATAGAGTAATTGTGGGAATGCTCCACACTGAAGATTCAAATAACCAACCTCAGGTGCCTATGAGAAGCAGATCATAATATCAAAGTTCAAGAAGGCACAAAAATTATAAAGGCCCAGAAATACCAAGCCACATAAACCACCACAATATGGCAGGTATTAAATCAAACCTCACAGTTATTACCCTAAATATAGATATATCTAATTCACCAACTATGTGACATAGGCTAATGTTCAATTAGCATTTTACTGTAAAAATTTAATTGCAAGCCAGGTGTGGTGGTGCATGCCTTTAATCCCAGCACTACGGAGGCAGAGGTAGGAGCATTGCCATGAGTTTGAGGCCACCCTGAGAATACCTAGTGAATTCCAGGTCAGCCTGAGCCAGCATGAGACCCTACCTCAAAATAATAATAATAATAATAATTGCATGTTTTATTCATTGTAAAAAGGAAAGGTTGGGACAACTATTCAGCAGCAATCACAATGTGAATTAAAACCCACAATGACTATGTAATAGGTTCATGCACTCTAAACCTTCATAAAATCTCAAAAGACAAAACAAAAATGTAAAATCTAAGAGTGGGAACATTTAACAAGCATTTCTCAAACCTCTCATCGAAGTACAACAAGGTGCTTTACCTGAGACTTGTTCCTTATTCTCTCAAGAGATACAATTAAAAAGTCATATCAGGAGCTGAAGAGATGGTTTAGTGGTTAAGGTGCTTGCCTGCTAAGCCTAAGGACTTGGGTTTGATTCCCCATCACCCACCACATGCTAGTGCATATGTGTAGAGTTTGTTTACAGTGTCTAGGGGTCCTAGCACACCCATTCTCATTCTCATTCTCATTCTCTCCCTTTCTCATAAATAAATAAATAAAGCTATATATTTAAAAAAAAAACTTAAAAAGTAACATCATAAAGGTACTACAATAATAAAATATGCTTCTGAGGTGAAATATGACCCTATTACTATGACAATGTCAGAGAAAGTAAACATTCTGACTGGAGTTGCTGGAATAATAAACCAAACCCACCTAAGTGGTTCACTGCTACATATAAATCTGACTGCCACCTCAGAAGGAAAGACCAACTAGCACCCAGTGCTCACCAGCACCACTGAGAGTAAAGACGGCCAGCTTCACAGAACAGTCAGGTTTGTCATAGAATTTCATGTATCACTTTGTGATTTACAGCTTTTAGAACATATTTGTACAGGAACAAAGTTCATAAATGTTGAATAATTCCCAGGCCAGTCTATGAATGTGTTCTATACTTAAGCAGCTTATCAAACATATTTAATTGCTCTTATAACTGGATGCATAAAAAAACCAGCACAAAGATGAAGGAGACCAACACAGAGAAAAATCAACTCTTACCAAATCAGAGTGCCAGAGCCTCAGAGGCCCCCAACACCTCAGCACTGAAGCAGACCAAAAATGAACTCAACATGTCTCAGGAAATTTTGTCGAAGAGGGGGCGGAAAGAATGTCACAGTCACATGTTGGGTCATGATATGCAGACACATTTATCATACCAATAACTGGACTAAATCCAAAATGCATGACCCATTTACATCAGCAAGGAGGGTCCATTGGGAGGGGGTAGATCATGGATGAACCTAAACAAAGGTACCAAACTGCCTGTATATACTGAAAAGAAAACTAATAAATGAAAATTTTTAAAAATACCTTAGGTGCCAGACAGGGTGTTGCACACCTTTAATCGCAGCACTTGGGAGGCAGAGGTAGGAGGATCACTGTGAGTTCAAGGCCACCCTGAGACTGCATAGTGAATTCCAGGTCAGCCTAGACTAGACTGAAACTCTACCTCAAAAAAAAAAAAAATTAAGAGCTCCAATTGAAGATCCTCTCTTGTGTCACTCCCCTCAAATGACACATATTCTTTGTCCCAGGTATTTATTACCTCTGTGTGTCAACCTAAGGAGAATACACATCTCAAACCTTGTCAGCAGGAACACTGGAGGGATGGGAGCCTGGTGTAGAACTCCAAGAAGAGGTGTGTGCTCCATGTGGTGACAAATGTGAGCTCCACCAATGACTCCTGCCCAGTAGTTCTGCCTGTTCATGCACAGTCCAGTCCTAACTGTTCTGCCAGTTCACATATAGACCAGGGCTAAAGAAATGGCCAAAGACAGAAAAGATTGCTAGAACTTTCCTGAGTCATGGAGTTCTATATGTTCTAGGCAGAGGAAAGACAGAAAAAGCATAAATTACCCACAAACCTGTAGGCCAAGACGACGATTCTCTCTTTTTGTTTTGCTTTCCAAGGTAGGGTCTCACTCTAGCTCAGGTTGACCTGGAATTCACTATGTAGTCTTAGAGTAGCCTTTAATTCATGGTGACCCTCCTACCTCTGCCTCCTGAGTGCTGGGATTAATGGCATGTGCCACCATGCCTGGCAAGATGAGTATTCTTCATATGTCCAGCTTCTATCTACCTTGGAAATATTAGATTGTGCACATCTTGCACCTGAGAATCAGCATACGTGTACAAGCTCTGAGGTAAGCAGGCATGGCTTTGAAACCTGACTCTACTTTGAATAAAAAGCTATCTCTATCTCTCTTACTCTAAAGGCTTGATACCAGGGTGTCTCTGTCTGTCTTACTCTAAAGGCTTGATTCAAGGATGTGGAATTCATAAAAATAGTTTAGGGCTGGAGAAATGGCTTAGCAATTAAGGTGCTTGCCTATAAATCCTAGGAACCAATGTTCAACTCCCCAGATCCCACATAGGTCAGCTGCACAAGGTGACACACGTGCACAAGGTGGCACACATGTCTGGTGTTTGATTGCAGTGAACAGAGGCCCTCTTTTGCGAATTCTCCCTCCCCCTCACTTCTTCTCATAAAAAAATAAATAAAAGGTTTTTCAAAAAATAACTTAGGGCTGGAGAGATGGATTAGTGGTTAAGCGCTTGCCTGTGAAGCCTAGGGACTCTGGTTCAAGCCTCAGCTCACCAGGATCCACGTTAGCCAGATGCACAAGGGTGCGCATGCATCTGGAGTTCGTTTGCAGTGGCTGGAGGCCCTGGCACGCCCATTCTTTCTGCCTCTCTCTATCTACCTCTTTCTCTCTGTCTGTTGCTCTCAAATAAATAAATGAACGAAAAATTTATACTTATGAAGTGCACATCTGTAGCAAACAGCTTCAGGTTTGCTGAGATGAACTTCCAGACAAAGCACAGTTATGCAGGAAGGGATTTATTGGAGCTTACAGATCCAGGGGACATTCCATAATGGCAGAAAAGCTGGCCTGCCTTCACAGGTCCAAGCAGAGAGAGGGAATCACAAGCCTAAAAGCCAAAAGTCACACAGTACAGCACACTGCAGGAACTCCAGCTAGATACACTTTGCATATCTTTAGATTGAAATCTCAAAACCACCACCACAACTTAAAAATCTGCCCAGTGACATTGCCTTCAACCAGCTGGCTGCAGATGCAAACTACAAATTAATCCCACACTGAATATATTGGGAGTCATCTATTCAAACTACTACAGCATCACTTAATATAAATCCCATTCTCCCTGCCGTTCTGATGAGTGATAAATTTGTTGTGAGTCAATTGGTACCCAAGGTGCATTTTTGAGGCTACAGGTCAGAAACCGAGACAGGATAAGATTGGCCATGACAATACCGTAATGAGGCCTAAACAACACTGAAGATATTTATTCCAGTAGAAGCTTTTTTGCAGGCCTCAATCCCTCATTCCCAACACCTCTCTTCATCTGCCACATCATTCCAATGAGATTAAGATGACAACTTGACTCTTCCTTGTAAGGGGGTACAGAAGTACATGAAACCAAAAGAATATAGAAGTAGAAGTTATCAGTAACTCACAGTTACCAAAAGAAATATTAGCTGCTACTTTTCAACCATGTATGTATGTCACTTTTCACCATCTAGTACAAGAAATAAACTACAATGATTCCTATTTCAATAATATTACAGAGTTATCACCTAAGTTTAAAATGTTAAAAATTTAAAGATTCACACCAAGTACTAGGTAAGTGCATGACCTAATTTTTTGTTTTTTTCAGATAGGGTCTCACTCTAACCCAGGCTGACCTAGAATTCACTATGGAGTCTCAGGTGGTCTCAAACTCATAGTGATCCTCCTAACTCTGCCTCCCAAGTGCTAGGATTAAATGCATGTGCCACCATGCCCAGCTGAATTAAAAATATATTCAGGGACTGGAGAGATAGTTCAGAAGTTAAAGGTGCATGCTTGCAAAGCCTGATAGCCCAGGTTCCATTCCCCAATACCCACATAAAACCAGATGTACAAAGTGGCACATTCATCTGGAGCTTATTTACAGTTGCACCCATGTTTGTTCTCTCTCTCTCTCTATCTCTCTCTCTCTCTCTCTGCTTTGAAATACATAAAAATATATTCAAGACTTCCGGTTAAGATGGCGGCGTAGGTACCACGCCAAAGCAGCCTAGGGGGGAAAAAGACCAAAAAAAACTCAGCAAAATACACACTTTTACTAAAAAGTGAGGTGTATAGGAAATTGAGGTGGCAGCGGAGAAGTAGAAGAGTTATATAGCATCCAGAGCCTGCACAGGCGGGAAAAGCGGCTCCGGGGCGGCTCGGCCACCCGCCGCAGCCGCGGAGCGGCAGAAAGCCGCCGGACTCTCGGCTCGAGCCGCAGGACAAGCCAGGTGCAGGATTTTCCCCTCTCACCGCGCTCTCCGCAACTCGGGAAACGTGAGGGGAGAGCGGCAGCGAGCAACGGAGGGAGGAGCAGACCGCGAGGTAGAAGCACACGTGGAACAGCGATACAACCAGAGCAGCTGCGGCTCCCTCCCCTCCCCCACCACCTGAACCCAGCTCCAGCGAACACAGCAGCGGCCTGGGACTGGCCACGCCAACTTGGGCTGTCAGCAGGACCCAAGCAAGAGCAGAATTCGGCAGCAACTTCAGCGGCTCCAGCACCGGTACCAGTGGCCCCAGCAGCAGCGGACCCAGGAGCGGCAGCGGCGGCAGATCCCACAGCAGCGGCTTCGGGGGGAGCAGTGGCGGTGGACACGGCAGCGGCAGCTTCAGCAGCAGTTGTGGCTCTGGTGGTGGATGCTACAACAGCAGCAGAGGCAGCAGCAGCGGCTCAGTTTGCCCCATAGGAAAAGCAAGTGCCCAGCTCCAGAAATCAGAACAGCAGCCCGACGACCCAGGCAGCAACTTGACTGAGACCACAATCACCCAAGGTAACTGGGATTGCACCAGGGAAGGGTCTCACTTGGTCACAAGCTGACTTGGATACCTCAACAGACCAGAAATCTAAACCTCTTTGTTGATAGAGGATCTGGTCATTATAATAACTACTCTTGCATACATACTCGGGGCTGTTTTTGATTGAATGTGTACAGTGTTTAGTTAAATTTTAGAATCTACCAGTATTTTATTCCACTCATCCTGCTTGAATACTCCTATAGCAGGGAAACTAAACCCCTAAGAACATCTTTGTAGATACTCTGAGAGTCTTAAGAGCCACACCTAATACCTTAAGGTCCTACCCTGAAAATATATTACATCAAATCAATTGATACAGCTAAGAATACACAGCTAGCTAGAAAATCCAAGCATTAACTTAATCCAAGATGCAAAAATATATACATTATAACACAAGAAACACTAAAAAGCAAGACGATATAAATCCACCTAAAAGTATTAATGCATCAGAAATGTCCTCCAGTGAGAAAGAGTTAGAGGAAATGCCTGAGAAAGAGTTCAAAAGAATAATTATAAATATGTTCAAAGAGGTCAAAGAACACATGAAAACAATCAAAGAAGAAATCAAAGAGGAAATCAAAGGAATCAAAGAAGAGGCAGGACACCAATTTAATGAAATAAAGAAGGAAATACAAGACATAAATAGGGAAATAGAAATAATAAAGAAAAACCAGTCAGAATTACTAGCAATGAAGAACACAGTTAATGAAATAAAAAACTCTGTAGAAAATCTCACCAGTAGGATGGATGAGGGAGAGGACAGAATATCTAAGCTAGAAGATCAGGTGGCAGACCTAATGCAGTCCAACAAAGAGAAAGACAAACTTATAGAAAAGTATGAGTGGGAATTTCAAGATATTCGGGACACTATGAAAAGATCCAATATAAGAATTCAGGGCATAGTAGAAGGAGAAGAACTCCACTCCAGAGGCATAGTAGGCATCTTCAACAAAATCATAGAGGAAAATTTCCCCCACATTGGGAAAGAGGTGCCAATACAGATACAGGAAGCCTTTAGAACCCCAGCCAGACAAAACCCAGAAAGAACCTCTCCTCGCCACATTATACTCAAACTTCCAAACACACAAACCAAAGAAAAAATATTGAAAGCAGTTAGAGAGAAAAATCAAGTTACCTACAAAAGCAAGCCCATCAGGATTACAGCAGATTATTCAACACAAACTTTTAAAGCCAGAAGGGCTTGGAGTGATATATTCCAAGTTCTGAAAGATAACAACTGTCAACCAAGGTTACTTTATCCTGCAAAGTTATTCATTCAAATAGATGGAGAAATAAATACATTCCATGACAAAAGCAGGTTAAAGGAGTATTTGAAGACAAAATCAGCTCTACAGAAAATACTTGATAGAATCCTCCATGCTGAACAAAAGGAAAAGCACACATATAAGGAACCTAGAAAAAACCAGCTATACTCAAATACCAGTTAACAGAAGAGAGCACAGGTAGAACCAGTAACACACACACACACACACACAAAAAAAAAAAAAAAATGGCAAACATAAATACACACCTTTCAATAATATCTCTTAATATCAACGGTCTCAATGCCCCAACGAAAAGACATAGATTTGCAGACTGGGTTAAAAAGCAGGATCCTACAATTTGTTGTCTCCAAGAAACTCACCTTTCCACAAAGGATAGACATTATCTTAGGGTGAAAGGTTGGAAGACGGTGTTTCAAGCAAATGGGCCTAGAAAACAAGCAGGGGTTGCTATCCTAATATCAGACAGGGTGGACTTTAGTCTGACGTTAGTCAAGAAAGATAAGGAAGGTCACTTTATATTGATTAAGGGCACACTCCAACAGGAGGACATTACAATCCTAAACATATATGCACCTAACATGGGGGCTCCCAAATTCGTCAAACAAACACTATTAGAACTAAGGTCACAGATAACACCAAACACAGTGGTGGTGGGTGACTTTAACACCGCACTCTCATCAATTGACAGGTCATCCAGGGAAAGAATAAACAGAGAGGCATCTGGACTAAATGAGGTCATAGAAGGAATGGACCTAACACATATATACAGGACATTTCATCCAAAGGCTGCAGAATATACATTCTTTTCAGCAGCACATGGAATATTCTCTAAAATAGACCATATATTAGGACACAAACCAAATCTTAACAAATTCAGGAAAATTGAAATAATTCCTTGCATTCTATCTGACCACAATGGAATTAAACTACAAATCAGTAGCAAGAAAGGCTATAGAGCATACACAAAATCATGGAAACTAAACAATACACTACTAAATGATGAGTGGGTCAATGAAGAAATCAAAAAGGAAATCAAAAAATTTATAGAGTCAAATGATAATGAGAACACAACATACCAAAATCTCTGGGACACAATGAAGGCAGTTCTAAGAGGTAAATTTATAGCCTTAAGTGCCTATATTAAGAAATTAGAAAGGTCGCAAGTAAACGACCTAATGCTTCACCTTAAAGCCTTGGAAAAAGAAGAACAAGGCAAACCAAAAAGTAGTAGACGGGAAGAAATAATAAAGATTAGGGCAGAAATTAATGAAATAGAAACAAAAAGAACAATCCAAAGAATTAATGAAACAAAGAGTTGGTTCTTTGAAAGGATAAACTAGATTGATAAACCCTTAGCAAATCTGACCAAAAGAAAGAGAGAAGAGACACAAATTAATAAAATCAGAGATGAACAAGGTAACATCACAACAGATTCCAGAGAAATTCAAAAAATTATAGGGACATACTATAAAAGCATATACTCCAAAAAGTATGAAAATCTGAAAGAAATGGATGATTTCCTTGATCTATATGACCTACCTAAATTAAATCAAAATGAGATTAATCACTTAAATAGACCTATAACAAACATGGAGATCCGAGCAGTTATCAATAATCTCCCAACTAAAAAAAGCCCAGGCCCGGATGGATTCACTGCTGAATTTTACCAGACTTTTAAGGAAGAGCTAACACCATTGCTTCTTAAGCTTTTCCAGGAAATAGAAAAAGAAGGAATCCTACCAAACTCCTTCTATGAGGCCAGCATCACCCTGATACGAAAACCAGGCAAAGATAGAACAAAAAAGGAAAATTACAGACCAATCTCCCTCATGAACATAGATGCAAAAATTCTCAACAAAATATTGGCAAACAGAATACAAGAGTATATCAAAAAGATCATTCACCCTGACCAAGTAGGCTTTATCCCAGAGATGCAGGGATGGTTCAACATACGCAAATCTATAAATGTAATACATTACATAAATGGGTTGAAGGACAAAAATCACATGATCATCTCATTAGATGCAGAGAAAGCATTTGACAAAATCCAACATCCCTTCATGATAAAAGTCCTACAGAGACTGGGAATAGAAGGAACATATCTCAATATAATAAAGGCTATTTATGACAAGCCTACAGCCAACATATTACTAAATGGGGAAAAACTGGAAGCTTTTCCACTAAAATCAGGAACAAGACAAGGGTGTCTACTGTCTCCACTTCTATTTAATATAGTTTTGGAAGTCTTAGCCATAGCAATAAGGCAAGAGACACACATAAAAGGGATACAAATTGGAAAGGAAGAAATCAAGTTATCATTATTTGCAGATGACATGATTCTATACATAAAGGACCCTAAAGACTCTACTAGCAAGCTGTTAGAGCTGATCAAAACCTACAGCAATGTAGCAGGATACAAAATAAATACACAGAAAACAGTAGCCTTCGTATATGCTAACAACAAACACACAGAGGATGAAATCAGAGAATCACTCCCATTCACAATTGCATCAAAAAAAATAAAATACCTTGGAATAAACCTAACCAAGGAAGTAAAGAAACTATACAATGAGAACTTTAAAACACTCAAGCGAGAAATTGCAGAAGACACTAGAAAGTGGAGAAACATCCCTTGTTCCTGGCTTGGAAGAATCAATATCGTGAAAATGGCAATCTTACCTAAAGCAATCTACACATTTAATGCAATCCCTATCAAAATTCCAAAGGCTTTCTTCATGGAAATAGAAAAAACAATCCAAAAATTCATTTGGAATCACAAAAAACCTCGAATATCTAAAATAATACTGAGCAACAAAAAAGAGGCTGGTGGTATCACCATACCTGATTTTAACCTATACTACAGAGCCATAGTAACAAAAACAGCATGGTACTGGCACAAAAACAGACATGTAGATCAGTGGAATAGAATAGAGGACCCAGATGTAAGCCCAAGTAGCTATAGCCACCTGATATTCGATAAAAATGCCAAAAATACTCATTGGAGAAGAGACAGCCTCTTCAGCAAATGGTGTTTTGAAAACTGGATAAATATCTGCAGAAGGATGAAAATAGATTCTTCTCTCTCGCCATGCCCAAGAATTAAGTCCAAATGGATTAAAGACCTTAACATCAGACCTGAAACTATGAAACTGCTAGTGGAAAAAGTAGGGGAAACCCTTCAACATATTGGTCTTGGCAAAGACTTTCTGAATACAACCCCAATTGCTCAGGCAATAAAACCACAGATTAACCACTGGGACCTAATGAAATTACAAAGATTTTGCACCGCAAAGGACACAGTGAAAAAAGCAAAGAGGCAACCTACAGAATGGGAAAAAATCTTCGCCAGCTATATATCTGATAGAGGATTAATATCTAGGATATGCAAAGAACTCAAAAAGTTAAATAATAAGGAATCAAACAAGCCAATCAAAAAATGGGCTAAGGAGCTAAATAGAGAGTTCTCAAAGGAAGAAATACGAATGGCATATAAGCATTTAAAAAATGTTCTACATCACTAGTCATCAGGGAAATGCAGATTAAAACTACATTGAGATTCCATCTCATTCCTGTCAGATTGGCCACCATCATGAAAACAAATGATCATAAATGTTGGCGGGGATGTGGAAAAAAAGGAACCCTTCTGCACTGCTGGTGGGAATGCAATCTGGTCCAGCCATTGTGGAAAACAGTGTGGAGGTTCCTAAAACAGCTAGAGATTGATCTACCATATGACCCAGCTATAGCACTCCTAGGCATATATCCAAAGGACTCATCTCATTTTCTTAGGAGTACATGCTCAACCATGTTTATTGCTGCTCAATTTATAATAGCTGGGAAATGGAACCAGCCTAGATGTCCCTCAACAGATGAGTGGATAATGAAGATGTGGTACATTTATACAATGGAGTTCTACTCAGCAGTAAAGAAAAATGAAGTTATGAAATTTGCAGAAAAATGGATGGACCTGGAAAGTATTATACTAAGTCAGGTAACCCAGGCCCAGAAAGCCAAGCGCCACATGTTCTCTCTCATATGGGGATCCTAGCTACAGATGACTGGGCTTCTGTGTGAGAATGAAAATACTTAGTAGCAGAGGCCAGTAAGTTGAAAAGGAGACATAAAGGGTGGAGAAAGGAAGGGAGGAGGATACTTAATAGGTTGATATTGTATATATGTAATTACAATGATTGTAATGGGGAGGTAATATGATTGAGAATGGAATTTCAAATGGGAAAGTGTGGGGGTGGGGAGGGAGGGAATTACCATGGGATATATTTTATAATCATGGAAAATATTAATAAAAATTGAAAAAAATATATATATATTCAAGAGCAGGGATCACAGCTCAGCTGTTAAAGGTGCGTGCTTACAAAGCCTGCCAGCTCCAGTTCAATTTCTCAAGCCACCCCCAGACAAAAAAGTAGCATGTATGTCTTGTGTACATTTATAGTGGCAAGAGTCCCAGCATGCATGTGCATGCACAAGCATATATATGCATAAAAATAATTAAAACTTAAAAATATTGAAATAGCCAGAATAGTGGCTCATAATTTTAATCTCAGCACTCAGGAAGCTAAGGTTGAAGAATCACTGTGAATTTCAGGACAGCCTGGGCTATAGAGTGTGTTCCAGATTGGCCTGGGCTAGAATGAGAACTTACCTTAAAACAAGTATATACATGTACACATATATTTGCATGTATAAGTATGTCTGTAATATATAAATACACACACACACACACACACACACACATACACATATATGCAAAATAATACACTTTGTGCTGAAAGTTTGGTCCCTAATGCAATGTTTACAGGTGGGCTATGGGGTATCATGAGAACTTGGACCTAATCAGTAGATATATTCACAGATTCTTAATCTGATGGGATCCTGGGGACAGAGTAGCAGGGCCTAGTGAGAGGAAGTAGATCAGTGGACACATGCCCTTGAGATGTACACCCTGTCCTCAACCCCTCCCTCATTGTCTGTGCTTCCTAGCGACCTCTCTACTATGCCCTTCCACCATGAGTTCTGCCTCACCACAAGTCTAGAAATATAAACCAAGTGAATGTGAACTGAAACCTTAGAACTCATCTTCCTCCTTTTCAGGTTTTCACTTATTGTAACAAAAAGTCACTCACACATATGATCTACTAGATGGAAGAGTAGGTTCAAGATGTCAACAAAATCATTCCTGTCTGAGAAAGAGTAATAAAGAGCACACCTGCCTAGAAGGACAGAAAGACGTCTAGGAACAGACCACAACTACCACCCATCAAAGACAGCAATTCATCCTTGAAAATTAATCTTTATTTTTTTAATTTTTACTTTATTTATTTGAGAGCGACAGACAGTGAGAGAAAGACAGATAGAGGGAGAGAGAGAGAATGGGCGCGCCAGGGCTTCTAGCCTCTGCAAACGAACTCCAGACGCGTGCGCCCCCTTGTGCATCTGGCTGACGTGGGACCTGGGGAACCGAGCCTCGAACCGGGGTCCTTAGGCTTCACAGGCAAGCGCTTAACCGCTAAGCCATCTCTCCAGCCCTTTGAAAATTAATTTTGAACAGGCATTGTGTGCACACCTTTAATCTCAGCACTTGGAAGGCAGAGGTAGGAGGCTTGGTGTGAATTCAAGGTAAGTATGGGACTACAGAGTGACTTCCAGGTCATTCTGGGCTACAGTCAGACCCTAACACTGAAAAAACGTCTTACTCCACTAGGTATCAAAATACTGGATACAAGTCCGAAGGCATGAAACCAATAAAACTCCAGCTAAATTATATTGTATAAACAAGGGGCCTTATTAGTTCTTTGCGCGAGTGCACGTGTGTGTGATATTTTTGAACGATACATAAGAAAGTGTTAGGAGCTATACTATGGGGACTGGAGAGATGGCTGTGCAGTTATAGGGCACTTGCTTACAAAGTCTGCTGACCCAAGGTCCAGTACCCATGTGAAAGCAGATGCACAATGTGGCACTCACATCTGGAGTCTGTTTCCAGGTATGAGATCCCTAAAGCACCCACACCCTATCTCTATATCTCTCATTTAAATAAATATAAAATAAAGAGCTATACTATAAGTGAGATTGCAGAATATCTAAGAGTCTTGCCTTCATACTCCTCACAAGATTCATTTTTGTTTTTAGATCAAATATGCATTTTCAATAAAATCTAATTTCTAAATCTTACCTACCAGGTTATGCGAGATGGGGATATGCTAAACATACAAATCAAAAAAGTTCACCTAATTTTGTAGTATCTTTAACTTTAAAACCGATTTATTACATGTTTACTTAAATATAAATAGGGAAAAGCTGATGACCTGCTGTCATCCTTTTTTGTCACAAAAGACGCTTCAATGCACAACAGACACCATTATTTAGCACAGACCTTCCTGAGAGCAAAAGGCAGCACAGGGCCAGTTGAGGAGCACTTGGGAGCTGTCTGCGGGTTTGAGACAGAGTATGGCTATGCTTCCAGGCTGGCCTTCGCTTGTGGTCCTCTTTAGTGGTGACATTTCAGACCTGACCCAGCACAGCTCCACATGTACAATAAATGTCATACAAATTTATGATTCCTCGTGGTAATATTTTTTAGGTTCAAGATAACATGTTTTCTGAACTCTGACTTACAGTTTTAAAAGTGGTCATTTCTCTTTTATCCAAATGCAATTCTCCATCTCACATAATAAAAAGCCACAAGCAAACCACTCTTCTTCTTAAAGTAGGAATTGCCCTTTTGGCTTTAAATTTCCATGGGACTCTGTTGGGCTGGGCGCTAGGTGGTACTTGGTGCTAAGTGGTTACAACACCAATACAACCTATATAGACTTTGGCTTGAATGACCGACATGCATTACCCAGTGGTTACACAGTTTACACCTAAACACGCATTCTGAATGCATTAGTGTACCAGTAAATCAATAAGTTCAATTGTGAATAGTTCCGAGTCCATTTTTTATTATCGTTGGTATGTTGTGTGTATCCGCACATGTGTGTATTCAGAGGGACTGCTGTATTAAAATCTCGTGTATACACACACACACACACACACACACACACACACACACACCCCTATGGTGAAAGGCCCTTTCCCAGAACCAGTGCCAGAGGACTTGCCCCAAAGGAAGTTATCCCCAGAGTCATGTACCCAAACGATGAAGGCTCAAGCTGAGGGAAGAAGCCCTGCGAAGAGGAGGTGGAGGAGAAAGGCTGGTGTGTGGCAGCAGCAAGGGGTGAAGAGTGGAGGTGACGCTTGGGGCTGATTGTCTCCCAGCTGGACTTTCTGCAGAGCGAAAACTGAGCTGTGCTCTCTTTCTGGACTGTGCTGCAGGGTCCGTGAAACCTGCCAGCCTATCTGGAAAGTTTACACATCTCAGGATACCAGACAACCTGGGTGTGGAGGGGATTTTTTTTTTTTTTTTCCCCTATTGAAGAGTAAGTTGTACCTTCCCTTTAGTTTTGGGAAAAAACTAACCCTTCGCTGGAGAACAGAGCACAGCCATCCCTGGGTCTGCATGGATTCTGAGTCCTCCTTCCCTTCCTCCATCCGCCCATGATTGAGTGAATCTAGCAGAGAAAAGAGGGAAGTCATTCATCAAATGGACCGGAAAGATGCAGTTTTCATGGGCTGTCAAGGAGGAAGTGACTTCTGCTTCTCCAGGGGCCAAAGAGCTGAGTCTGGGAAGCGAGGACCAGGAAGGAAGGAGGGGGGAGAAACAGTGCGACCCCTTGGGACCCAGTGCCACCTGCCGGGATCCCCGGCCCACCCACGCCCCTGCTCACGGGCGGAGCGATTTCATGTACTTGATGATGATGCCCAGCCTGGGGGTCGCCTCGAGCGGCTCCACGTGGCCTGCCTCGCTGTCTGCCAGGCCCCCTGTCCCGGCCAGAGCCGCCCCTCTCCGCCGGCCCCTCATCCGACCCAGGCGACTGTCGCAACCTCAGGATCGCGGGAGCGTCGGGCGAGGCAGGACCGTCCCCGCCGCCCGCGCCCTCGGCCTCGGCCTAGGCCCGCGCGAACTGGCTCTGGTCGGGAGCAGACCCGGCGCCGGCGGGGAGGAGCACTAGCAGAGGGCGCGGCGCCCGGGTTCACCGCCCGGGCGGCAGCTTTGAAAAGCCGTGGCGGTGCTCGGGCTGGAACATCCTGGGTGGGTCCAGGAGGGCAGAGGTCTGGCGGGGTCCGTGTCGGCGGGGTGGGCGGCGGGGCCGGAGCCGTGCACTGCGGGCGCGCACCGGCCATCGCCCGCGGACCGTGGCGTCCCCGAGGTGCGGCGCCGCCGCCCTCATTCCCCGGTCGTGCCGGGCTGGAGACTGGTTCTGACAGCCCGAGGGGACGGGCAGGCCTCTGGGCTTCTCAGGAGCCCCGCCTCGAGGGCAGCGCTGAACCCACAGAGGCCGCTGCAGAGGGGTGTATCAGTAGGTCTTTATTTAATTCCATCTCAAACTTTTGGAAAAAGAAGCAGAAAGTTGTAATGCAAGGCTTAAAATATAAAATGAGGGTCACGTATGTTTTCTTAGGGCATGTTATAAGTTTTGTGTTATAAGTTTCAGGTATATAGCTCTTTAACTAACCACAATGAAGATTGCTTTATAAAATGATTAACTATAAGAAAATCACCAGGTGTGGTGACACATGCTTTTTATCCCAGCACTCAGGAGGCAGAGATAGGAGGATCACTGTGAGTTCAAGGCCAGCCTGACAGAACATTGTGAATTTCAGGTGATCCAGGGCTACAGTCAGACCCTACCTCGAAAGAAAGAAAGAAAGAAAGAAAGAGAGAGAGAGAGAGAGAGAGAGAGAAAGAGAAAGAGAGAGAGAGAGAGAGAAAGAAAGAAAGAAAGAAAGAGAAAGAAAGAAAAAAGAAATATATATACCATCTCTTTTAAAAAATCTGTGATATCAAATGTCTGGTGAAACAAGTTTTTTTCTGTCATTAACCTACGAGAATCCTGAAGTTCCCCCTCTCATTGAGTCAGATGGGTCACCATAGATACAACTGTGTCTGCCCTGACCCACAGTTGAGCAACTACAGCTGTTGGACCACACACGGGACTTTTGCCATTCTCTATTCTATCTATGTAAATCATACTGGTGAACAGTTTAATAATGTCCCTACAGCCATATGTACTCTATATTTTTTATATCTCTTAAATCTCCTCAGTTGACTATCATTAAAAACATTCATTAGTGATCATAGGAAATACTTCATAAAGTCTCTGTTATACAACATATACTTGTACTGCAAAAGGAGATGTTCACTGATAATCTTTAAGAAAGGTTATATATGCTTTTCCCACAGACAGAAGATTCAGCCATGTGACCTTGCTTTCTACAATAAAATGTGTGTAGAAGTTCTAAGCAAAACTTCTTTTCATTTATTTATTTATGTTTGATTTTTGTTTTCATTTTTTAAGGTGGAGTCTCACTCTAGCTTAAACTGACCTGGAACTCATTCTGTAAGTTCAGGGTGGCTTAAAACTCACAGTGATCTTCCTACATCAGTCTCCTGAGTACTAGGATTAAAGGCATGGCCAATCATGCCAAGTTGTCATCTTTTAAATATTTTTATTTATGTGTGAGTGAGAGAGAGAGAAGGAGAGAGAAAGAGAGAGAGAGAAGCAGACATAGAGAGAATGGGTACTCAGGAACCCCTGACACTACAAATGAACTCTAGACACGAGGTACCATGTTATGCATCTAGCTTACTTGGGTACTGGGGTATTGAACCCGGGTCATCAGGCTTTGCAAGCAAGTGCCTTTAACCATTTAATTATTACTTTTATTCCTTTATTAAATATGGGCATATTTTGTATAAAAACAACACAAGTTACTACCATCTTTTCCCTCCTCCCTGCTACATTACTGAAGAGGCCTTCCTCATTGGGGATGCAGGTCAACCTCATGGGCATTGTGAGTCATGCATTATGGAGGAGGGGGAAACAATGTGTCTGTGAAGAATATTCAAACCTGTGGCTCTAATATTCTTTCAGCCCCCACTTTCACTGAGCCATGCTGGAACCAATTTAGTCTACTAAAGTGATGGGCACTTAGAAGACTCTGGATCACTGGTTTCGTAGGTGTTGAGTGTCTTTAGTATCTATCTCCATCACCCTTGTGCTGATACCAGATTCCATAAGAAAGCAGCTCTCTTGCTTTATTTGCCAATTCCCCTATGATTTCAGCTGGGGCTGTGATGAGGTGGTTGCTTATCTCCTCAGGTCCAATTCCTGTTGAAAAATAAAAGCATATTACCCAACAGATAATTAATGGTTAAGTGGTAAAACCATTATTGGTTTAGAGAGAATTAAAAGGGAGTAGACTCTCTTACCATCTAAGCTTAGCAGGATCTTGGCTGTGGAAAGCAGAATAATTATCTGGATATTATTCTGACATGTCTCCTAGTTCCAGATATGGATTCCTTTGCACTGAGCAGATCTATTAGCCAATCCAATAGATTGGATATCGAACATGGCTGTGTACCACTAGTGCACTTGAATGAACATCATGTCGGGCTGTGTGCTTTGAGTTCCTTGGACAGATGTTAGCTACTTTCCTCCAGATGCTCATATAGTGCCTTCCAGAGCTTGATGATCTAACTGGGGATTGGCTATCCTCCAGATTCCAAACAGATTCTCTTCATGGTCTGTGCCAATAGCGTTTGGTGTCTTCAGCCGTAGGATCTTACCATTAACCTCTGGTGGGTAATCAAATGCTCTGAGAGAAGTCTATCTTGTTTGTTTTGGGAGATTTAGTAGGACTCTCTGATCATCAACTCAATGTGGATGTAGACCACATCCTGATACAGGGAATTACAGGCCAGCATCAAGGGAAAAGAAAAAAGAAAGAAAGAAACAGAAGAACTAGAAACAGGAGAAATTTCAGGTTATGTTTCATCTTACCCTCTCCAGGGTCCTTCGATACAGTTGCTACTCTTAAGATCCTCTTGAAGGTTCCACCTTTTAGTGTGACTTCCAGTATATAAGATTCTATGGTTCCAGTTCAATTTGCATTAATTTTTCTATCCCCCCTGCACCACCCTTTCTCTTTCCTCAAGCCCTACCCTCTCTATTGTCCAAGCCTCAAGATGTTATTCAGATATGTCAGCCAAATGGGCTGATTCAGGTTAGGAACTACAGGCGTGTGAAATCACTTGATAGTTGTCTTTCTGTGATTGTGTGAGTTCACTTAGTATGATCTGTTCCAAGTTTGGCCATTTTTCTACAAATTTCAATGTGACATTTTTACTTACTGCTTAGTAGAATTCCACAGTGTAGATATAACACTTCTTGTTTATCCATTCATCCAATCATGGGCACCTGGGTTGATTCCAATTTCTAGCTGTCATGAATTGAGCAGATTATAAACATGGTTGAGCAAATATCTCCTAACAGTGATTAGAGGTTTTATAGTAAATGCCCTGTAAGAGAATAACAGGATCTGTTAGTAATTATATATTCATTCTTTTCAGGAGTCTCCATATTAATTTCCACAGTGTTTGTAGCAGTTTAATTCCCTCCAACAGTTTCTCTACAGCCTCACCAACATTTGTATTCATATGATTTTTTAATGATTGCTCTCCTTACTGGGGTAAGGTGGGATCTCAATGTTGTTTTAGTTTTAGTTTCTCAAATGGATAGAGATTTTGAACATTTTCTTAAGTGTGTTAGCCATTTGTAATTCTTCCTCTGACAAAGCCCTATTTAGTTCTCTGCCCCACTTTTGGAGTGGCTTGTTTGATTTTTTTTTTATTTTATTATCTTTTTTCAGTTCTTCGTAGATTCTGAATATTACTTTCTGTCAGTGGTATAGCTAGCAAAGATTTTCTCCCATTCATTGGATAATCTATTGGCTCTGCTTATGGTAAGATTGTCTGTGCAAAATTGTATGAGAATACATTGGTTGAGTTCTTGTTTAATTTCCTTGGCTACTGGGGGATTGTTCATGAAGTCTTTTCCCATAAGCAAACAACCTGAAGTGATGCTCACACGAGTACATTAGTGGCACATATCCATGGTGGGTAACCAACTGCTGTTGTATTGTCAAACAAATCTGCTCACTGGGAAGGAATCCATATCTGGAATAGGGAATAAAGCCAGAATCATATCCAGATAATGTTTTCCACTGTCAGGCTCCTACTAACCTTAGACGATAGTGTCTGCAACCTTTTAATTCTCTCTAAATTCATAATGGCTATCGCATATAACCAATGATGACATGACTCCATTATCTGTTGGAGAGTATGTTTCTCCTTTTAAGAAGGGAGCTGGACCTGAGGATATAAGCTACCCAGTGCACTCCACCCCAGTTCCAACTGGAACCACAGAGGAATTGGTGAAAGAGCAAGAATCCGGCTTTCTTAGTGAATGTGGTATCAACACAAGGGTGATGGAGAGAGATACTGAGTACACTCAACACTTGCAAACCAGAGATCCAGAGGATCCTAAATTCCCATCACTTAATAAGACTTAAATGCCCCCAGCATGGCTCAGGGAAATATGCAGAAGTGGGGGCGATAAGATTGTTAGAGCCACAAGTTGGCACCTTTTGCACAGTGACATTACTTCTCCCACACCCCCATCATGCATGACCCAAAATTTCATCGGGTTGACTTGCATCCCCAATGAGTAAGACCTCTTTAGTAAAGTGGCAGGGAGGAGGGAAAGCATAGTAAAAACATGTCTTGTTTACACACAAAATATATCCACATCTAATTAGAAAAAACCTTAAAATATTCCTTTCCATTTTTGCTCTGTTGCAAGACTTCAAAAGAGAAGTCAGAATACAGTCACCTGTGTTCTTCTGTAAGTAAGGTGCACACTCCCTCAACCCCTAGATTCTTTTAAGATTATTTTTCTCTACCTATAATTTTGAAGTTCAAATATAATGTGTTCAGGTTTGGGGTCAAAATATTTTTTGTTATTTTTCAGTACTTAGAGTTTGGCATTCTTCAGATTCCTGGAGCTACAGTTTAGTGGCAATAAGTGAGGAGATTTCTTAAGTCATTATTGCTTCAAACATTACTCCCCTTACTTTCTCTTTTTCATCCACTTCTGGAATTCCTATTACCTGTAACTCACACGTTATGTAGTTGCAAAGGCCTTCTTCAATTAATCCATTGTTTTTTATTCTTTGCATATTTCCTTAAAATTTCCATGCACTTTCTTATTGTCTTCACTGTCCATGAAACATTTTCAATATTGTTTTGCAATTTGTAACCTCATAGTTTCATCATTCCTGCAATGTCTGATTTTTTTTTTCTGATGCTTAGTCAGTTCCTTCTATTTTCTGCCTTTAAACATGCTTTGTACTTTTTAGTGGTGGTCTTGCAGGATATACTAGACAAAGGGAACTGTGGCTAAAAGCTTTTAGACTGTCTTGGGAAGGTTTATGGGGAGGGACAGTGCTTTGTAGCTGAATGCGAGGTCACAGTGTTTTGGGGTGCCCGAGATGGTGAACTTCCCTAGTGGGACAGGATGGCTGCAGTGCTGAGTGGGGCATCATCCTTCCTCTGGGAGGTCAGGGTTTATAGCCATAGGACATTGAGAATAGAAGTTTGGACAATACATCCATGCACTCACCCATCACCACAAGCAAGAGGAAAGTTTGTCCAATGGTCATGGTGAGGCCCTCTTAGAGCTCCTGTATGAAAACTTACAAAGCACCCTGGTTCTGCATATGCACACCATGACAGGTCCCCTCTGGAGTGGTCAGCTCACCCCAGTTCACACTCATCCACGAATGATGTGTCAATTATGCTGCAGTTTTCTCTCCTGGCATGGGTTCATTTTTAAGGAGGCGTCTCCTGAGGGCCTTTGATAAGGCCAGCTGTGCTCACGTAGCCAGTCTGCCTTGCGTGATGGACAGCTGATTTCCTGTGATCTCACAGTTTAACAGATCATAAGAAATGTGGTGTTTTGTAGGTTGAGCATTTTATTTCTTCTTGCTGGGATGGGTTGCTGGGCACTGCACTCCATACATGCCAGGCTGTTCTGCAAGATTTTCATTTTGTCTTACTAATAGGAGTGGAATGCACTTTAAGTTCAACACACTGATCTTCCTACATTTTATTCCTTGTCAAAGTTTAAGAATAACTAGTCTAGCAAAATTATAGAACTCTGTGAAGTTGTGTCAATTTACAAATGAAATGAATCACCTGCATGCCACAGACAGGACATGGTCAGCACAGCAGAGGGCAGGAGGGATCTTCCTAATCAAGGCTGAAGATGGAGGTAAGAAAAATTTAAGGAATCAAGTGGATCTCTGTCTTTCTCTACTCGAATGAAGCATTCCAAATAGTTCTAAACCTCAGGTTTTCTGAAAATACTTTCTTCCTATTTCTCCTTGAGCTACAGTGAGACTCTACCTAAAAAAAAAAAAAAAAAAAAAAAAGCCCTAGCATTGCACCAAAGGGACTAAGAGACTACATATCATCTGTTGTTTGAAACTGGGCAGTTCAAATAGGAGCTCTCTTATGGCCCCACACTTCTGGAATATTCAGAATTTAGTGGGAAAATTCTAGTTCCTATTAGTATATAGTTACTTAAGAACATCATTCAATTTATCTCTGAGACATGTAGATGAGATTTGATCACAATGAAGAAAAAAATACTTGTCTGGCATGGTGGTGTACACTTTTAGTCCCAGCCATCAGGAGAAAGGAGGTAGGATGATCACCATGCATTCAAGACAAGCCTCAGCTACAGAGCAAGTTCCAGGTCACGCTGAGGAAGAGTGAGACCCTGCTTTCAAAAAACAAAAGATTTTTGATAAGGATGGCAGTGTAGGTACCACACCAAATCAGTCTAGGGGAGAAAAAGCCAAAAACAAAACAAAACAAAACAGGAAAACATGCACTTTTACTAAAAAGTGAGGTGTTTAGGAAATAGAATCAGCAGCAGAGAAGTAGGAGAGATCCAGAGCATCCAGAGCCCACAACGGCCTGCAGAAGGGCCGGTGGGTCCATGCACGGGCCCGTTCAGCTGTGCACCAGCCAGCCACCACGCTCAGCTTGTCCAGCAGGAGAAGCCAGGTGAGGGCATTTTCCACTCACACCGGAGCTCTCTGCAAACTACAGAAACGTGAAGGGAGAACGGCAGTGAACAATGGAGGAGCAGATCACAAGGTAGAAGAACACTTGGAACAGCAGCAATCTAGAGCAGCATTGGCTCCCTCCACCTCTCCCACCACCAGTGCCCAGTCCCAGGGAACAGATCATGCCTACTTGAATTGATAGCGCACCAAAGAGGTCCCCAAACAGGAGGGCACTAACTGAGACCAAAACCATCCCAAAAGGTAACTGGGATTTCACCAGGTCAGTACCCAACTTATAAACCTTGTATATAGGCCTAAACCAGAAGTGCTAATTGCACCTTCCATATCAGGATAAATTATATGTTAAATCAGATGGATGGTCAAATTTGCCATTCCTAAATAAGCTGTACTTTGGGCTTGTTGTTTGTTGCTTCTTGATTTATAGTGGGTTTTTCCTCTTCTATTATACAATAGGGAATGGTCTCACTTGGTCACAAGCTTCTTAGAACCCTCTACAGACCAGGAATCTTAACCTGCTTGTTGTCAGTATTAAGGGAGTGGATGAGGTACCACACAGTCTAAAAGAGAGACAGAGGATCTGGTTGTTTATAATACCTAGACTTTGAAAAATACTGTGTGCTGTTTTTTATTAAAAGTATACATTGTTTAGTTAAATTTTAGGACTGTCTGTATTTGGTTCCACTCATCCTACTTGAATACCTTCATTTCAGGTCAAACTAACACCTAGTGTCACTTTTGTAGATACTTTGAGAGTCTTTTGTAGATACTTTGAGAGTCTTGAGAGCCACACCTGATGCCTTAAGCTCCTACCCTATATAACATTAGACTGATTGATACATCTCATAATACCCAGCTAACTAGGAACACCAATAATTAGATAATGAAGGATGCAAAAAAATACATATTATAATACAAGAAAAACCAAAAATCAAGACAATATAAATCCACCAAAAAGTATTAATGCATCAGAAATCACCTCCAGTGAGAATGAATTAGAGGAAATGCCTGAGAAATATTTCAAAAGAATGATTATAAATATGTTCAAAGAACTCAAAGAAGAAATCAAATGAAGCAAAGAAGACACAGGATGCCAATTTAATGAAATAGAGAAGTCAATACTAGACATAATAAGGAAATAGAAACAATAAACAAAAACAGTTAGAATTACCAGCAATAAAGAACACAGTTAATGAAATAAAGACTCTGTAGAAAATCCCACCAGTAGAATGGATGGAGAGGACAGAATATCTAAGCTAGAAGATGAGGTTTCAGATCTAATACAGTCCAACAAAAAGAAAGACAAACTAATAGAAAACTATGAGTGGGAATTGCAAGATATTTGGCACACTATGAAAACATCAGACATAAGAATTCAGGGCATAGTAGAAGGAGAAGTATTTCACTCCAAAGGCATAGTAGTCATCTTCAACAAAATCATAGAAGAAAACTTCCTCAAAATTGAAAAAGAGGTGCCAATGCAGATATGGGAAGCCTTTAGAACACCAGCCAGACAAAACCTTGAAATAAACTCTGCTTGCCATATTATAATCAAACTACAAAACACACAATCCAAAGAAAAAAATATTGAAAGCAGTTAGAGAGAAAAATCAAGTTACCTATGAAGGAAAGCCCATTAAGATTACATCAGATTACACAACACAAACTTTAAAAGCCAGAAGGGCATGGAGTGATATATTCCAAGTCCTGAAAGATAACAACTGTCAACCAAGGTTACTTTATCAGGCAAAGCTATCCACTCAAATAGATGGAGAAATAAGTACATTACACAACAAAAGCATTCTAAAGGAGTATTTGAAGACAAAACCAGCTCTACAGAAAATACCTGAAAGATTCCTCCATGTGGAAGAAAAGGAAAAGCACACATACAAGGAACCTGGACAAAACAAGCAATACTCAAATACTAGCTAACACAAGAAAGCAAAGGTAGAAATGGAACCATAAAAAAAAGGCAAACATAAATACACACCATTCAATAATAACACTTAATATCAACGGCCTCCATGCCCCAACCAGAAGACATAGGTTTGCAGACTGGGTTAAAAAGCAGAATCCTTCAATTTGTTGCCTCCATGAATCCCACCTTTCTACTTAGGATGGACACCATCTTAGAGTGCAAGGTTGGAAAACGGTGTTTCAAGAAAATGGACCTACAAAACTAGCAGGGGTTGCTATCCTAATATCTGACAAGGTAGACTTCAGTCCAACATTAGTTAAGAAAGATAAGGAAGGCCACTTTATATTGATTAAAGGCACCCTCCAACAGGAGGACATTACAATACTAAAAATATATGCAGGTAACATGGGGGCCCCCAAATTTATCAAACAAATGCTATTAGAACTAGGTCACAGATAACTCCAAACACAGAAGTAGTGGGTGACCTCAACACCCCACTCTCATCAATTGACAGTCCATCCCAGGAAAAAATAAAGAGAGGCATCTGGATGAAATGAGGTCATAACAGATATATACAGGACATTTCATTCAAATCATGCTGAATATACATTCTTTTCAGCAGCACATGGAACATTCTCTAAAATGACCATATATTAGGACACAAAGCAAATCTTATCAACTACAGAAAAATTGAAATAATTCCTTGCATTCTATCTGACCACAATGGAATGAAACTACAAATCAATGGCAAGAAAGGCTACAGAGCATACACAAAATCATGAAAATTAAACAACACACTTCTAAATGATGAATGGATCAATGAAGAAATCAAGAGGGAAATCAAAAAAATTTATAGAGTCAAATAATAATGAGAATACAACATAACAAAATCTTTGGGGCACATTGAAGGTAGTCCTAAGAGGTAAATTTATATCTTTAAAAGCCTATATTAAGAAATTACACAGGTTGCAAGTAAATGACCTAATGCTTCACGTCAAATGCTGGAAAAAGAAGAACAAGGGAAAGAAAAAAAATCAGTACACGGGAAGAAATAATAAAGATTAGGGCAGAAATTAATGAACTAGAAACTAAAAAACGATACAAGTATTGATGTCACAAAGAGTTAGTTTGTTGAAAGGATAAACAAGATTGATAAATCCTTAGCAAATCTAATCAAAAGAAAGAGAGAGGAGACACAAATAAATAAAATTAGAGATGAAAAATATAACATCACAACAGATGCCAAAGAAATTAAAAAAAAATCATAGGGACATACTATAAAAGCATATACTCCACAAAGTATGAAAATCTGAAATAAATGGAAGATTTCTTTGATTTATTCGACCTACCTAAATTGAATCAAGATGAGATTAATCACTTAAATAGATCAATAATAAGCATGGAGGTCCAAGCAGTTATCAAAAATCCCCAACTAAAAAATGTCCCAAGGTCCAGATGGATTCACTGCTGAATTTTACCAGACCTTCAAGGAAGAACTAACACGATAGCTTCTTAAGCTATCCACAAAAGAGCACAAGAAGGAATCCTACCAAAGTCCTTCTACAAAGCCAGTATCACCCTAATATAAAAACCAGGCCAGGATAGAACAAAAAAAGAAAATTATAGACCAATCTCCCTTGTGAACATAGATGCAAAAAATCTCAAAAAATATTGGCAAACAGAATCCAAGAATATATCAGAAAGATCACTCACCCTGACCAAGTAGGCTTTGTCACAGAGATGCAGGGATGATTCAACATACACAAATTGATAAATGTAATACATTATATAAATGGAATGATGGACAAAAATCACATGATCATCTCATTAGGTGTGGAAAAACATTTGACAAAATCCAACATCCCTTCATGATAATAGTCCTACTCAGACTGGGAACAGAAGGAACATATCGCAATATAATAATGGCTATTTATGACAAGCCTACGGCCAACCCATTACTAAATGTGGAAAAGCTGGAAGCTTTTCCAGTAAAATCCGAAACAGGACAAGGGTGTCCAATGTCCCCACTTTTATTTAATAAAGTATTGGAAGTCTTAGCCATTGCAATAAAAAAAGAGACACACATAAAAGGGATACAAATTGGACAGGAAGAGATCAAATTATCATTATTTGCAGATGACATGATTCTCTATATAAAAGACCCTAAAGATTCTACCAGCAAACAGTTAGAGCTAATAAACACCTACAGTAATGTAGCAGGATAGAAAATAAATACACAGACATCAGTAGCCTTCCTTTATGCTAACAAAAAACACACAGATTATAAAATCAGGAAATCACTCCCATTCACAACTGCATCAAACAAAATAAAGTTCCTTGGAATAAACCTAACCAAAGAAAACTTTAAAACACTCAAGCAAGAACTTGCAGAGGATACTAGGAATTGGAAAAACATCCTTGTTCCTGGATTGGAAGAATCAATATTGTAAAATGGCAATCTTATCAAAAGCACTCTACATATTGAATGTAATCCCCATCAAAATTCCAAAGGAATCCTTCATGGAAATAGAAAAAAAGACAATCCAAGAATTCATTTTGAATCACAAAATACCTTGAATACCTAAAATAATACTGAGCAACAAATATAAGGTTGGTGGCATCACCATACCAGATTTTAATCTATACTACAGATAACAAAAACAGCAAGGCACTCACACAAAAGCAGACATGTAGATCAATGGTACAGGATAGAGCACCCAGATGCAAGTCCAGGTAGCTATAGCCACCTGATATTCGATAAAAAATGCCAAAAATACTCATTGGAGAAAAGACAGCCTCTTCAGCAAATGGTGCTGGGAAAACTGGATATGTATCTGGAGAAGGGTGAAAATGGATTCTTCTTTCTCCATGCATAAGATTTAAGTCCAAATGGATTGAATACCTTAGCATAAGACCAGAAAACCTGAAACTGCTAGAGGAAAATTAGGGGTAACGCTTCAATATATTGGTCATGGCAAAGAATTTCTGAATAGAGCCCCAGTTGCTCAGGCAATAAAACCACAAATTAAACTCTGGGAACTGATGAAAATACAAAGATTTTATACTGCAAAGGACACTGTGAATAAAGCAAAGAGGCAACCTACAGATTGGGAAAAAAAATCTTTGCCAGCTATATATCTGACAGAAGATTAATATCTAGGATATAGAAAGAACTCAAAAAGTTAAGTAATAAGAAATCAAAAAAGCCAATTAAAAATGGGCTATGGAGCTAAATAGAGAGTTCTCAAAAGAAGAAATATGGATTGGTATAAGCTTCTAAAGAATGTTCTACATCCCTAGTCATCAGGAAAATGCAGATTAAAATTACATTGAAATTCCATCTCACTTCTGTCAGATTGGCTGCGATCATGAAAACAAATGATCATAAATGCTTGTGGGGATATAGAAAAAGTGGAACCCTTCTGCACTGTTTGTGGGAATGCAATCTGGTCCAGCCATTGTGGAAATCAGTGTGGAGGTCCCTAAAACAGCTAAAGATTGTTCTACCATAGACCAAGCGATAGAATTCATAGGCATATATCCTAAGGACTTGTGTCATTTCCTTAAAAGTAGGTGCTCAAAAATATATTTTGCTGCTCAATTCATAATAGCTGGGAAATGGAACCAGCCTAGATGTTCCTCAACTGATGAGTGGATAATGAAGATATGGTACATTTATGCAATGGAGTTCTAGTCAGCAGTAAAGAAAAATGAAATTATGAAATTTGCAGGAAAATGAATGGATCTGAAAAGGATTACACTAAGTGAGGTAACCCAGGCCCAGAAAGCCAAGTGTTGAATGTTCTCTCTCATATGTGGACCCAATATACAGATGATTGGGCTTCTGTGTGAGAAAGAAAAAACTCAGTAGCAGAGGCCAGTAAGCTAAAAAAGAGATGTAAATGGAAAAGAAAGCAAGGGGGGAGGGTAATTAATAGGTTGGTGTTGTATATATGTAAGTAGAAGAATAGATTAATGGGTGTGAAAAGGCCTAAAGTGAGGTCAGGGGAGGAGATTGAGTAAAGGCAAAGTGGAGGGAGGACTAATCAAAATCTAAGAGGATATAAATAAAACATATGAAATCCTCCTGTTTGGGAAAGTGGAACACTCAGTATCCATAGATCATTGCTATAAATTATTTAGTACCAGGGATGGGATACCTTCCAGTGAGTTGTTGGCCAGAGAGGTCCCTGATGCCCCCAAAACATTATAGGCCATTGTCGAGGCCCTTGGTTTCCCACCAGGAATAGATGGTAAGACCCTATCACTGAACTCCACATACTGGGGCTGAAAGTACACTGAGAAATCCTGTTGGAACTGAGCTGATATCCTCCTTCATGTAGATGTGCTGTCAGAAAGCTAGAAGAAGTCATTCTACATGCAGTTCAATGATAGAAAGAGATACCACCAGTGAAGATACTCAACAGTGGACACTGCCAGCCTTATAATTGGCCAGTCAGGTCAAATGAGCCAACCGGTACAATCGTGGCATGGCTATCATGGTGGAAACCAACTGCCCTCCAATTGGACTGGATGTTCACTCCATGAGGGGAATACATCCCTGAAAATGAAAATTTAAACCAGGGGTAGTCATGAGTCCTAAAGGTGTAACATCTGCTGATATCAGGATAAGTCTGTATACTATGCTTATCAAACTTCCCAGTAAGCACTTCTCTTAATATTCATACCCTTATATTAATGTTACTCTCACTTTGGGTAGAGAATCTTCTCTTTACAGAGGTCTTCCTGAATGGTTCAGACAGGAGTGCCACATTGTAAGATCACTTTTTTCTTAATGTGACCTTGGGACAACTCATAAGGTATCATGGTGCTGGAAAGAAGTGACTAAAGTACCAATTAACATCTCGATCACAACTTTCAAGGCTCAGGATCTAATGTGGAAGAGGTGGCAGAAAGTATGTAAGAGCCAAAGGGAGGGTAGGACTCCATAAAACGTGCTCCCTCCAGACATAAAATGGCCTGGATATCCATGACCTCATAGTGCCTGACCTTACCTAAACAAGTCCATCATAAGAGGAGGAAAAGATGATGACATCAAAATAAAAGAGACACTTCTACTCACTTTTATCCATAAAATCTCTTTTATTAGCAAGGAATTGTTACTAGTCTTGTATATCTTGACTCATTCAAATTTTTTTCTGCAAATAAATATATCATTATTCTCGGAAAAATGGAAATAGAAAGCTTTAACAAGTTCAAGTCTTATCAACTTGACATTTTAGGTGCATATACTGGTATAAGGTAATTATTTGAAACGTTAAAGATTTATGTGAAAATATTCTGTTTATCCACAGTATTTTATTTCTTTATTTACTTACTTACTTTCAATCAAAGACATAGACATACACACACACACACACACACACACACACACACACGGAGACAGAGAGAGAGAGAGAGGGAGAAAGACAGAGAGAGAGAGAGTGAGAAGAGAGAGTATTAGCATGGCAGGGCCTCCAGCCATTGTAATTGAGTTCCACATGCATTTTCAACCTGTGCATCTTGTTTTTTGTGGGCACTGGGGAATTGAACCCAGGTCATTAGGCTTTGCAAGCAACTACCTTAATTGCTGAGGTAACTCCACAGCCCCCTAACCAGAGTATTTTAAAAACCCTGAGTAATACTTAGAATATCTAAAGACATTGAGGAAAGAAACATGGAATGTGCAACCATAAAATGTATTTGGCCATTTTTTTTTTCTTTTTTCGAGGTAGGGTCTCACTCTGGTCCAGGCTGATCTGAAATTAACTATGTAGTCTCAGGGTGGCCTTGAACTCATGGTGATCCTTCTACCTCTGCTTTCTGAGTGCTGGGATTAAAGGCATGTGCCACCATGCCAGGCCTTTTTTTTTTTTTGGGGAGGGCATCTCACTCTGGCCCAGGCAGACCTAGAATTCCCTATGTATTCTCAGGGTGTCCTTGAACCCATGGTGATCCACCTACCTCTGTCTTCCAAATGCTGGGATTAAAGGTGTGTACCAACACACCTGGCAAGGGAAGTTTTTATTTATTTATTTTTATATAATGTATAACAGATATGTGACATGTCAGTACCATCATTTCCCTCCTTCCTATCCATATTATGTCTAGGGCCCTCCTCATTGGGGCTCCTGCTGTTCTCCCTAGGTTTAAATACACAGAGATAACACCAAACACAAATATTCTCAAAACTCTAAAGAAGCAAATGTTTTGATAAAAATTTCTCAAGTCTATACCCCTGTCACATAGTGGAGCCTAGAACAGATCATTCTCAACGAACTTACCCAATCACAGAAAAAAAAAATCACCACATAGTCTCACTAATCTAGTGCAGCTATACTTAATCTACCCAAGATACCTTACATACCCAGCAAGAATCTCATGGTCTAGACAATAGGATGGAGGGGGAGAGAGGAAAGGGCATCGAGGCGGTGGGAAACACTAATCTAGACCCAAATGTCAATGGTAGCATAAAATTCTACTTCCTAAAAGGCAGTCCAAATGGCTAAACCTTCACTAGGCCCTTACAGGAAACACCTAAAGCACAAGACACCAGAGAGGGTAGGATCAAGTCTAACCTAAATCTTCTACATTCTCCCTCCCTCCCTCTCCCCCATCCCTCACTCTATCCTCCCTAACTCTTGTATATTAGTTATCTTTTTCCTTATTTTCTTAGTGTGCACTAACCTGTAACTCCCAGTATCAGCATGGGGCTATCACCCACAATGAGCTTTTGATCAGAGAAACCTACAAGTTTTACTAAAAGGATGACAGATTTCTGCCAGAGTACTTGATGACCCACCAAAGGTTAATGGTAAGACCCCATTGCTGAAGACACCATATGAAGCTGACACGTAAAATGGAATGGCATGGCTGGAGGCCAGGAGAGAGTCAGTCCCCAGACAATCAGCGGGTCTAGTGCCAGAAGGTGCTACATGAACAACTGGGGGAAATGACCAATAACTGTCCAACCAACTCATGGTTTAACTACTTAGCAACAAATAAATGGTTGTGATGCTCACACAAGTGCAATAGTGGCGCACAACCATGGTGGGGAACCAGCTGCTCTTGATTTGGCTAACTGAACACTCAGTGGTGTGGGACCCATAGCTAGAGCTGGGAAGCAAGTCAGAACATTATCCAAACATAAGCCCACTCTCCACTATATAGCTACCATCACTCCTGGGGTACAAGAGGGCCTACACCTATTAAACTCTGTATTAAAAAAGTAAGTATTATCTCATTTGTCTTGGTGGTAACTTACTCCCTATTGGAGACTCTGTTTCTCTTTTTCAGATAGATGCAGATCCTAAGGAGAGAGCCACCCCATCATACCTCAAAAAGGCCCTGACTGAAACTAAGGAAAATTGGCAAAACGAGCAAAGGTGCTGTTTTTCTGATGAACCAGATACCAGCACAAGGGGGAAGGAGACCAACAAAGAGAAAAACCAACTCCTACCAAATTACTGTGGGCTAACTCCACAATGCACAACCCATATAGATCAACAAGGAGGGGCCATTGTGGAGAGGGTAGGCCACGGATGAACCTAATAATGGTACCAAACTGCCCGTATTTGCTGAATAGAAAACTAATAAAAAAAAAATTAAAAACTAAACTAGAATACAATAAAAGGTTTAGCATCCCCAATCATAAGGGAAATGCAAATTAAAACAACTTTGAAGTTTCACCCTACCCCATTAAGGATAGCAAACATTACAATATCCAGTGAGGGCTGGAGAGATAGCTTCTCCTTTAGGACATTTGCTTACGATGCCAAATGACCCAGGTTCAAGTCCCCAAGGCCCCTGTAAGCCACATGCACAAGGGAGCGCATGTGTCTGGAGTTTGTTTGCCATGGCTGGAGGCCCAGAATGCCCATTCTCTATCTGCCTCTTTCTCTCTTGTACTTATTTCCCTTTCTTTTTCTCTCTCTTTCAAATAACTAAATAAAAATCAAATTATATAAAGATCAAATGAAAACAAATGGTGGCAATGATGTGGAGAAAGAGGAACCATCATACTGTTGGTGGCAAAGTAAGCTTGTACAACCACTATTGAAAGCAATATGGAGATTCCTAAAAAGGTTGACTATAAAGTTGACAACAGACTCTGTTATTCCCTTATTGGGCATTTACTCTAAAAGCTTCAAGTCTCAATTCAGAGATATATAATCAATCATGTATATAGCTGCTAAATTCATAATAACTACAAACTGGAATCAATCCAATTGCCCATCCTTGGATGAATGGATTATCAAGATGTGGTATATCTACAGGATAGAATTCTACCTAGCAGTAAGAAAAAAAAAAATGACACATTGAACATTGTAGAAAAATGGTAGAACATGGAACAGATCACACTCAAGAACTCACAGAATCACAGAAAAACAATCAATGCATGGTCTGACTCATTTGTGGCTACTGAATCAGCATGAGATACTGACATCCCTAATGGACATCTGGAGGCTTAGGCAATAGGGCGAGAAGGGCCTGAGAGGAAGATAAGTGGGGGAGACACAAAACTGAACACAAGTGGAACTGGAACCATAGAATCCTATAATTTAGAAGATATTCTAAAAGTTTGAGCCCTCAACAGGACGTTAGAGGCAGGAACAGAATCAAAGGACCCTGAGGAGGGTGAGATGAAGCTTAGTTTTTGTTGTTGGTTTATTTTTTTAAAGATTCAATTTTAAAAAATGCATTGCAAGCTGGAGGTATGGCTTAGTGCTTAAGACATTACCCTTCAAAGCATAAGGACCCAGGTTTGATTCCCACAGAACACCAATATAACCCAGATGAAGAATGTGGCACAATTGTCTGGAATTCATCTGCAGTGGCTAGAGGCCCTGGAAGACCTATTCTCTCTCTTGGTCTCTCTCACTCAAATAAATTATATTAATTATATTTCATTATTATTATTTATTATATTTATATTTTTTAATTTTATAATTTGATATATTAGTTTTCTTTTCAGTAAGTACAGGCAGTTTGGTACCATTGTTTAGGCTCATCTGTGATCTACCCCTTCCCATTGGACCCTCCTTGTTGATGTAAATGGGTCGTGCATTGTGGAGTTGGCCCACAGTTATTGGTATGATAAATGTCTCTGCAAATCATGACCCAACATGTGACTCTGGCATTCTTTCAGCCCCCTCTTCTGCAAAACTTGCCTCAGCCATGCTAGGTTCATTTGTGGTCTGCTTCAGTGCTGAGGTGTTGGGGGCCTCTGTGGCTCTGGCTCTCTGATTTGGGAGGAGTTGATTTTTCTCTGCGTTTGTCTCCTTCCCCTTTGTGCGGGTATCCAGTTCACAGGAAAACATCACTCTTGCCCCTTTTGAGGTATGTTGGGGCAGCTCTCTCCTTAGGATCTGCATCTATCTGAAAAAGAGAAGCCGACTCTCCAATGGAGAGTAAGTTAGCACCCAGAAAGTTGAGATAACACTTACTTTTTTGATAGACAGTTTGATAGGTGTAGGCCCTCTTATACCCTGTGATTGATGGTAGCTTGCTATTGTAGAGTGGGCTTGTGTTTAGGTATGGTTCTGACTTGTTTCCCAGCTCCAGCTATGGGTCTAGTGCCACTGAGTGGATCAGTTAGCCAAATCAAGAGCAATTGCTTCCTCACCATGGCTGTGTGCCATTATTGCACTTGTGTGGGCATCACATCAGGTTATTTGTTGCAAATTAGGTTAGACAATGAGTTGCTTGGACAGATCTTGTTCGTTTCCCCCAGTCGCCTATGTAGCACCTAGACATGCTGACTGTCTGGGGACTGTCTCTCTCCTGGCTTCCAGCCATGTCATTCCATTTTATGTGTCAGCTGCGTATGGAGTCTTCAGCAATAGGGTCTTACCACTGGCCTTTGGTGGGTCATCAAGTACTCTGACAGAAGTCTGTCATTGTTTTGGGAAACCTTGTAGGTTTCTCTGAACAAAAGCTTATTGTGGATGGTAGGCCCAAGCTGGAAGTGGGAGTTACAGGTCAGTGTCCACTAAAAAATTGAGGAAGAACATAATTAATATACAAGAGTTAGAGAGGAGAGAGATAGAGGAGAGAGGGGAAGAGGGAGGGAGGGAAGATATAGAAGATTTAGGTTAGACTTGATCCTACCCTCTCCAGTGTCTTGTGGATCAGGTGTTTCCTGTAAGGGTCTAGTGAAGGTTCAGCCATTTGGTCTGTCTTTTAGGAAGTAGAATTTTATGGTACCATTGCCGTTTGGGTCTGGATTACTGTTTTCCACCTTTCGATCCCCTCCCCACCCTCCCATCCATCCTATTGTCTAGTCCAGGAGGTGCTTGTTGGGTATGTAAGGTATCTTGGGTAGATTCAGGTTAGGTGTTGTAGATAATTGAGGCTATGTGTCGATTTTTTTTCTGTGATTGGGTAAGTTCACTGAGAATGATCTGTTCCAGGTTCAACCATTTTTCCTCAAATTTCGTTATGTTGTTTTTTCTTACTGCTGTATAGAGTTCCATTGTGTAGATATACCACATCTTTGTTATCCATTCTTCTAGTGATGCACATCTGGGTTGATTCCAGCTTTTAGCTATTACGAATTGAGCCGCTACAAATATGGTTGAGCAAATCTCTCTGGCCTGTGGTTTGAAGGTTTTAGGGTAAATGCCCAGTCAGGGTATAACTGGGTCTGTTGGTATTTCCATAGTCAGCTTTTTCAGGAGTCTCCATTTTGCTTTCCAAAGTGGTTGTACCATCCTGCATTTCCACCAACAGTGAATGAGTGTCCCTGCTTTTCCACATCCTCGCCAGCATTTATTTTCATTTGACTTTTTGATGTCGGCTATCCTAATTGGGGTAAGGTGGAATCTCATAGTTGTTTTAATTTGCATTTCTCTGATGATTAGGGATGATGAACATTTTCTTAAGTGTGTGTGTGCCATTTGTATCTCTTCCTCTGTGAATTGCCTGTTCAACTCTGTGCCCCATTTTGTGAGTGGGGTATTTGTCATCTTATTGTTTAGACTTTTGAGTTCTTTGTAAATTCTAGAGATAAGGCCTCTGTCAGTTGGATAACCTGCAAATATTTCCAAGCATTCTGTGGGTATTCTATTGGCTTTGCTTATTATATGCTTGTCTGTAAAATAACTCTTCAGCTTCATATGATCCCAATGGTTGAGTGACTGTTTAAGAACTTGAGCCACTGGGGTTTTGCTCAGGAAGTCTTTTAACATTCCTATATCATGGAAAGTACTTCCTAAATTTTCTTCCAGTAGTTTTCGAGTTTCTGGTCTTATGTGGGGGTCTTTGATCCATTTGGATTTGAGTGTAGTACATGGTGAAATATGCATATGAAATATGTCAAAAGTCAAGGTATGATGGTATCTGTACAAGCTGGGGACTTGACATCAAACAATTTTGCCCAAAGGCAACAACCCTTCTCCTCCTAGACTTCCTCCTGTGATTTAGCTACTAAAGACTTATTTCTAGCTCCACACATGTCTCTATCCATGCAAGCTGTTGAAATAAGTAAGTTGTAACTGCATTGAATGAGTAGAAATGAAAATGAATTATAATTAACACTATGCCCTTCATTTTTGTGTGTGTTTTTTTGAGGTCGGTTTTCACTAAATCCCAGGCTGAACTGGAATGTACTTGGTAGTCTCAGGGTGGCTTTGAACTCACAGCTATGATTCTCTTTCTCTGCCTCCACAGTGCTGGAATTAAAGAAATATGCCACCATACCTGTTTCTTATTTATTTATTTATGAAAGAAAAACAGGCAGATAGAAAGACAGAAAGAATGGATGTGCCAGGGCCTCTAACCACTGCAAAGGAACTGCAGACATATGTGGATCTTAGCTACAAGTGATTGGAATTCTATGTGAGTAGGAATAAATCTCAGTAGCAGAGACCAGTAAGCTATAAAGGGGAGATAAAGAGAATAGAAAGGGAGGGAGGGAGGTCTTCATAGGGTTGTTTTGTATGTATGTAATTATAATAACAGATTAATGGGGGTGAAAGGCCTAGGTGAGGTCAGGGAAAGAGATTGAGTAAAGGAAATGTGCAGGGTAATGCCAGGCTCCCCCAGCAGGTAGTGCTGAGGAAGGACCAGGCCCGCTGGTTCCTCCCAAGGTGTTGAGGAAGAGTATGACTCAGAACCTCTCCTAGTCATTGGAGAAAAACCACACTGAGTAGGGAGTCTTGTTGAAGCAGGAACTTGCTTTATTGTCACAGGAGGTTGCCTATATAATGTTGAGAACAACAGTGGGTATTCTAGGAAGGGGGGAGAGGAAAGGGCCAATCATAAACTGTGACTATTGAAATGATAAATCCAACTCCTGCAGGGAAATAGCAAGCAAGAAGCCATTAGGTGTCTTGCTGAGTCCTAGCTGGCCAGAGCCAGGTTGCCAAACTTTAGCTAGGCTCAGGAAGTTCCACTAGGCCTCACATCCAGGTCTCTTAAGGCCCAACAGGGTAGGTTAATTAAAATTTAACATGATATGTAAGTCATATGGAAACCTACTTTTATTGGACAATGGAACACTCAGACGCCATAGATTGTTACTAGAAAATATTCAGTGCCATGTATAAGATATTTCCAGTGAGTTTTTGGCCAGGGAGGTCACCAATAGTCCCAAAATATTACAAGCTTTTGCCAACACTCTTGGTTTCCCACCAGGAATAGATGGTAATACCCTCTTGCTGAAGACTCCACATACTTGGGCTGTATGGTCATGGAGAAATCCTGCTGGAGCTGAGCTGAAAACCTCCTCCATGTAGACCTGCTGACAGAAAGCTTGAAAAAGCTACATTGCATAGAGTTCAATGGGAGAAAGAAATCACCAGTGGAGATATTCAACAATGGACACTGCAAGCCTTACATTTGAACAGTCAGGCCAAATGAGCCAACAAGTGTGTTGCAGTCAGGTTCATGTTGCTGGTAGAAATCACCCAACCAAGAACATCTTGTGGGAGTAAAAGAGGTTTATTTTGGATTACAGACTTGAAAGGATTCTCTATGATAGCAGAGGAAATGATGGCATGAGCAGAGGATGGACATCACCCCCTGGTAAATATCACATGGACAACAGGAACATGAGAATGTGCAAATACTGGCAAGAGAAACTGGCTACAATGCCCATAAGCCTGCCCCCAACAATACTACACTGCTTCCGAGAGACATTCATTCCCAAGTCTCCATCAGCTGGGAACCTAGCATTCAAACACCTAAATTTATAGGGGACACCTGAATCAAACCATCACATTCTGCCCCAGGGCCCCATAAACTCATAACCATACATGATGCGAAATGCAATGCATTCATCCAACTTTTAAGCCCCCATATTTTTTAACAATTCCAATAACATTCATATATTCCCATAGTCCAAGGACTATAAACTGAGTTATAATACCAAAAAAAATCCCTAAAAAACCCACAATGGCACAGAATAAACATTCACACTTGCCGGAGCCTGGCGGTAGAAAGGGTTTGAGCCTGATGGGGAGTGAGGATTAAGGAAAGACAGAAGAAAGAGTGAAAGCATGGACTCCAGTCCAGGGCTGAAGCAAGGCTTCAAGCCAGGACTGAAGACATGGTTTATTTCACAGCATTCCTTTTTATGTCTTTTTTACAAAGGGTTTATCTATGGAAAAAGATTTTATGAGCTTTATAAGTTCCTTATCAAAAAACCTTCCCATTACAGAGTTTTGCATTTCAATCATTTCTCAGTACAAAGGACCAGCCAAATGTCTGAAGATACCTAATCTTGCTTACATGTAGGCTGTTATGGTTATGCTAATGTCTTGCTGCCAGATGGCTTCCCAACACTGAAGATACACAATCTTACTTGCAGGAAGGCTGCTACAGTTTTGCTAATGTCCTGTGGCCAGAAGCCCAGGGCTATGGATACAAGTCCAGCCAAAATGGCTCCCGACACACACTGCAAAAGATGGCATTGGGCATAGCAGAGAAATATTCAACCAATATAAGATTTAAACAGGGCGAACATAAAATTCAGTAGCTCCATGTCCAACAACAAATTTCCAAGTCCAATAACTCTAACCAACCACATCTTTGGAGTTCCCATTCAGCTCCACCAGCTGTGCTACACACTGTCCAGGAAAGCTTCATCTGGGCCCAGCAGCTCTCCTTGGCAGCCATCTCATGGTCACTGCTTCTCCACTGTGTCTTCACTGCAACCCACAGTTAATCCTCATGGTCCCATGGGAGTCTCCATTTAGGCATCCAGCAAACCTTTTTCACACTGCCCATGGCCATTTACAAAACACAAGACCATGTTGCAAATTCAGAGACCCTCTCTTTCCTAAATTTCTCATACTCCACAATGCCAATTTGTTAATCCAAAGGCGAATAAAGCAGACTTTAAAAGGAGGACATTCCTTGAGCACTCAGGCCCCTTCAAGAGTCTACATTCTTCCTGTTGCCCCAGTCCAGGTAAATTGGCCCAATCTCAAAGGTTGTAATCTCTCAAGTTCAGCTGAACAGGCAGCAGTTTTGGCCTAAAGATTTCTTTCTGTGCCATATCCTTCTTCTCACAACAGTTCATTTCTAAGCAACCCTGCACAACTTCTCAGGACATGGGCACAACAGCAAACTTCTCACACAAACTGCTAGCACAGTCCAGGCAAAGCTCTTTCTCGTGTTCATAAGCCAAACCTCATAGTCTATAGTTATTACTGCATTCAGCTCTTTCAACTCTGATAAGAATAGTCCACCAAACGACATACAGCACTACAAGGCATCTCTTAGGCCAAGCTTTCCAATCCTTCCACATTCTTCTTGAAAATCAGCTCCAAAAGGCCAAACCCACACTGCCAGGTGTCTAGTAGCAATCCCACTCCTTGGTACCACTTTACAGTTGCAGTGAGGTTCACATTGCTGGTATAAGTAACCCAACAAAGAGCATCTTGTGGGGGAAAAAAGGTTTATTTTGGCTTAAAGACTCGAGTGCATGCTCCATGATGGCAGTTAAAATGATGGCATGAGCAGAGGATGGACATCACTCCCTGGCCAACATCAGGTGGACAACAGGAACAGAAGAATGTGCAAAACACTGGCAAGGGTAAACTGGCAACAATGCCCATAAAACTCCTCCCAACAATACACTGCCATCAAGAGGCATTCATTCACAAATCTCCATCAGCTGAGAACCTAGCATTCAGAACACCTAAATTTATGGAGGGCATCTGAATCAAACCACCACAGGGTGCAATAATGGCATGTCTGCAATTGAGGAAAACAACTGTTCTATAATTGGACTGCAGGCCTGCTCCATGGGGGAGAATATATCCTTGATACTGAAAACCTACAACAGGATTCGCCATGAGCCTTATGGTTGTAATGTCTGTTGCTATCTAGCTAAATGTGTACACTATGCTCACCAAACTTCCCAGAATGCACTTCTCTCAATTTTCCTACCCACATATTAATGCTACTCTCACTTTTGGTAGAGAACCTTTGTTTTCCATATCGAAGTGTCCTTGGGATGTCTCAGAAGACACCATGGTGATGAGAAGAAGTGACAGAGGAGTGTTCAGCACTGAAACTTCTCAATCACACTTACCAAGGCCCAGGGTCCTTTGCAGAAGAGGTGGCAGAAAGAATGTAAGAGACAAATGAAGGGTAGGACACTGGATCCTTAGGCATCGTGGGAAAGTGAGTAGGCCATCTCTCCAGCCCTAATTTTTTTAAATTATTTGAGACATGGTTCCCAGGTTGACTCAATTTCCATAATTGTAGACAATAACCTATGGTAATTCCCTCCCTACCCCCACTTACCTATTTGAGAAACTCCAGTCTCCATCACATCCCCTCCCCCTCTCAATTAGTCTCTCTTTTATTTTGATGTCACATTTTTTTCCTCCTATTATGATGTTCTTGTGTAGGTAGTATCAGGCAGTGTGAGGTCATGGATATCTAGGCCATTTCATGTCTGGAGGAGCATGTTGTAAAGAAACTCAGTCACTATGTCACTGGTCATCTTTTTATATCTCTGATTTCATTTTGTAAATCCTATACAGAAACGTTCAAGGACATGGAGTCTTAAGCTTGTAATCAAAACTACCATAAGTCTAAAGGATGAGGATGGGCAGTTTTAGGCAGCCTAGAAACCACCACTCAAATAATTAAAGAAATAAAACAGGGCAGGAGAGATGGTTTAGTGGTAAAGGCACTTGCCCACAATGCCTAAGGACCTTCTCCAGGATCCAGATAAAGGCAGATGCACAAGGTGGTGCATTCATGTGGAGTTCATTTGCAGTGGCTGGAGGCCCTGGCATGACCATTCTCACTCTCTCTCAAAAATAAAATAAAATAAAAAATTTAAGGATATTTCCTCACTATCTTCTACCATGGTTCATACAATCCTCTTTTTTTTTTATGTGGGGTCTGGCTCAATCACAGGCTGACTTGCAACTCACTCTGTAGGCTCAGGCTGGCTTCAAACTCACAAGGATTCTCCCAGCTCTGTCTCTGTAGTGTTGGCATTAAAGGCATGTGCTACCATGCGTGGCCTTACATTGCAATTTTTCAGTGCATCCTTTGTGTTGAAGAGCTATCCTAGGGCCCAGGGAGGTGGCAGGATGAGTTAAGACTTGGCCACACTGCAATGTGGAACTGAGTTCGAATACCCAGCAACCATATAAAATCCTAGGAGTGTTAATGTGTGTCTGTCATCAAAATGCTATAAAGATAGGGAATACTGATGTTCACTGGCCAGTGAGTCAAGCTGAATTGATGAGCTCCAGGTCCAGAAGACACCCTGAGAATAAGAATGTCAGATTGATGGCCTAGCAGTTAAGCACTTGGCTGAGAAGCTGAAGGACCCTGGTTCAAGGTTTGATTCCCTAGTTCCCATGTAAGCCAGATGCTCAAGTTGGCATGTGTGTCTGGAGTTAAATTTCAATGACTAAAGGCTTTGGTGCACCTGTTCTCTCTCCCTCCCTATCCCCCCTCTCTCTCCCTTTCTCTGTAATAAATATGTTCTCATTTTCTTCTCCTGATTATGCACTTGATGTCCTGATTCCTATAGGATTCATGGGAGGAGGTGTCTAGGTGGTGGGACCTATCTCTGGAGCTGAACTCCATGCCTGGTATATTTCAAGATCACCTCCTTGCGCTCTCTCTCTCTCTCTCTCTCTCTCTCTCTCTCTCTGTCTCTGTCTCTCTCTGTTTCTCTCTCTCTCTCAAATGCATAATTAAAGTGTAAAAAATAATGTCAATGTAGCAGACAGCTACAGGTTCACTGAGGTAGACTTTCAGACCAGGCACAGTGTAACAACAAAGAATCAATGAAAAAATTATTTACATGTGAAGGAAGAAAGGAAGGAAGGAAGGGAAAAAGAAACGGGAGGGTGAGGATTGAAATGAAGGAAGGAAGAGAAGGAGAAAGGAGAGAGAGGGAGGTAGGAGAGAGTGACAGATGAAGGAAGAAGGAAGGAGAAGCAAGGGAGGGAAGCAGGGAGAGAGAAAGGAAGAAAGCAAAGAAGGAAGGCAGCGAGGGAGAGAGAGAGGGGAGGAGAGAGAAAGCAAAGAAGAAAAGAAAGAAGGGGAAGGAAGGAAAGAGAAAGGAAGAGGGAAGGAAGAGAGAAAAAGAGGATAGAAAGATGGTCAAAGCAAAGAAGAAAATAGGTTTGGAAAATTGAAATAGAAATGTAATTTTGAAATTATATCATTAATATACCAAGATATTGTCCAAATAACATTAACTACGGGTAATTTCCTGAATTTCCATACAGTTTTAAAATAATTTTATTTATTTATTTGCAAGCAGAGAGAAAGAGAGAGTGAGAATAGACACAGACAGAGAGAATGGGTGTGCCTGGGACTCCAGCTTCTACAAACTCCAGACACATGTGCCACCTTGTGCATCTGGCTTCATGTTGGTCCTGGGAAATCAAACCTGGGTTGTTAGGCTTTGCAAGCAAGCATTTCTAACTACCGAACTATCTGTTCAGCCCCTTCATACACTGTTATGTTCCCAAATCCAGTCTAGGCAACAATAACAGCAAGAGACTGTTAATGACTCTTACACTGAAGGGTGTCTATATTCTACTGAAAATGAGTTACAAATTCAAATTCGTTACACAAACATGAAGGCTCCCAACTCAGAGCAGCGGCAAATGTCATAATGCACGTCAGTGTTATGTACTCAGATTTAGCCATTACAAATCACATATGGGTATTAGATTACCACAGTGTACCGCATATATGTGCAGAAATATTACTTATCTGTTAAAAATTGGTTCAAAGGTGTTGTGGATATGGCTCAGAGAATAAGATGCTTGCCTGTGAAGACTAAGGACCCAGGTTTGATTCTCCAGGACCCACATAAGCCAGATGCACAAGGTGGTGCACTCATCTAGAGTTTGTTTGCAGTGGCTAAATGCCCTTGAACACCCATTCTCTCCCCTCTCCCTCTCCCTCCCTCCCTCCCTCCTACCCTCTCTCTTTCTCTCTTTCTCTCTCTTTCTCTGCTTGCAAGTTAAAAAGGAAAAAGTAAATTTGTTCAAAGAGTATATGTCACATTAAAATAAGCAGAAAAACCCAAAACACATGTCTAGCAGACTTTCCTAGAATCAGCCTTGTCTTGTCAACCTTTCATAAACATAACCAGGACATTTGAACAATAAACAAAATATGAACATGTTGCATCATTGAACAAAAAATTGGTTTCCTTTCTCTGCTGCCTTGATTTTACAAAATGACTGCAGGCAGTCCCATTGAGCTACTCTGGGAAGAAAGGAGGTGCCAGGAGAGTCACAAGGAATGAAGCGTTTGCACTCTGACACCCAGATTTGCACATGGGTGCCACGGATCCAAACTCCAGATCTCATGCTTGCATGACAAGGTCTTTACCCACTGAGCATTTCCCAAGTCTAAATTTCATTTTTTGGGGGATAGGGTCATTTGAGTTAGAGTCTTGACTAGCCCAGGCTAACCTCAAATACACTATGTATTCTCAGACTGGCCTCAAACTCAGAGATCCACCTACCTGTGCCTCTTGAGTGCTGCTATTAAAGGCATGTGCCACCATGTTTGGCTACATTTGAAATTTTTGTGGATATTATTAAGCCATATAATTGTGCTTCTTAAATAAAGTGAGTCATTTGAGCTGGAGTTCAGGTACTTGCTTACAAAGTCTGAGGACCCATGTTTGACTCTCCAGGTCGCACATAAGTGAGATTCACAAGGTGATGCAAGTGCACCAGGTCACACATAAGCACAAGGTGGTACATGTGTCTGGAGCTCAATTACAGTGGCTGGAGGCCCTAGTGCAACAACCCTCTTCTCTCTCTCTCTCTCTCTTTCCCACTCTCTCTGTCTCTCCCTGTCTCTCTGTCTCTCTCTCTTACTCCCGCTCATAAACAAAAGGTGGACAGTTGTTTGGGCTTGCTTCAAAACAAAGTGAGCCGTGTGTGTGTGTGTGTGTATACATGTAATGTCAAGATACCTATCTATGAACATAACTGACATATGTATAAAATCAAGATACTTGTTAGGCTGAGCATTGTGGCACATGCCTTGAATCCCAGTACTTGGGAGGAGGCAGAGATTGGAGGATCACTGTGGGTTCGAGGCTAGCCTGGGATTACATAGTGAAGGCCAGAATTTCAGAACAGCCTGGGTTAGCATACACACACACACAAACACACACACACACACACACACACACACACACACACATATATACACACATACATGACACACATATATACATATATGACATAAGCATAAAATCAAGACATAAGTTGGGCCAGCACCTGGGAGGCAGAAATAGGAAAATCACTGTGAGTTCAAGGCCACCCTTAGACTACATAGTGAATTACAGATCAACCTGGATTAGAGCGATATCCTACCTAACAAATACATATTGGGCATTCAGAGAAATAAATAATTCTTCTTTGACTTGGATATAAGAAAATTAAATCATAAACATTTGGAGAAGTGTAGACTGTAATTGACACATATAATCCATCTGACATGTCTCTGGGACGTGGTATGGCATTTGAGTACAGATGATCGTCATATCCAGTTAGCTGGCATTTCCATCACTTCAAATACATATCATGTCATCGTGTTGGTACATAGAAAATTCTCTCTATTCTCTACTAGCTATCTGGGGAAAATGCAATTAATTGGTCAGTGAAATTGTCACAACCAATGGATCATTACAAGCATGACCATACTCTTTCTTTCTCTCTCTCTTTCTTTCCTTATTTCTTTCTTTCTATTTAGTTACTTATTTATAGATGAGAAAGAGAGTGGGAGTGCCGGAGCCTCTAGCCACTGCAACCAAACTCCACATGCATGCCCCACCTGCTGCATTTGGTTTACATGGGTACTGGGAACCAATCTGGGTCCTTTGCCTTCACAGGCGAGCTCCTTAACCACTGAGCCCAAATAAAAATATTTCAAATGCTCTTAATTTCTTCTGTAAGTACTCTATGTATTTCAAAGAAGAACACAAAGGATTGCCTTCATTTTTCTTAATATCAATCATTTCATATGAGAGAGATTAAGCCTTTATCGCCCTACCCCCCCACACCAACACAGCAAAGATATGAATTGGGAGCAAGCTCATTTGATCTTCAAGGTAATCATCTTATTCCAGTTTTAGTGCTTCCTCCTCTTTATTGCTACTAAGAAATAGGAAGAAAAGGGATAGGAAAGAAATAATTCATTGTTCTCCACAACCTCAGTTCCTGAAACCTCAACAAGTATAAGAATAAATAAATAGAGTAGGAAAATATAAAATTAATAGCTCATTTCACTTACTATTTTGGCAATTTAAACAGTTTTTTTTTTCATGTCTGAAATATATTTATTTTATTTATTTGCCAGAGAGACAAATACTGTGTGTTCTGGGCCCTCCAGGCACTGCAAATGAACTCTAGATGCATGCACCACTTTTTTTTAAAAATTATTTATTTATTTATTTGAGAGAGACAGACACAGAGAGAAAGACAGATAGAGGGAGAGAGAGAATGGGCGCGCCAGGGCCTCCAGCCTCTGCAAACGAACTCCAGACGCGTGCGCCCCCTTGTGCATCTGGCTAACGTGGGACCTGGGGAACCGCGCCTCGAACCGGCCAACCTATATATTTTTTTAACTTTTTTAAAAAAATTATTTATTTATTTATTTGAGAGCGACAGACAGTGAGAGAAAGACAGATAGAGGGAGAGAGAGAGAATGGGCACTCCAGGGCTTCCAGCCTCTGCAAACGAACTCCAGATGCGTGCGCCCCCTTGCGCATCTGGCTAACGTGGGACCTGGGGAACCGAGCCTGAACCGGGGTCCTTAGGCTTCACAGGCAAGCGCTTAACAGCTAAGCCATCTCTCCAGCCCGCATGCATGAAAACAAGGCTGGACAGAAGCCACAGCAGTTAAAGGTACTTGTGGCTTCTGTCCAGCCCTGTTTTCATATATGGCAGGGCAATTTCCAGGTCACATATGCCCACTAGGTGGCACAAGCATCTGGAATTTGATTGTGGTGGCTGAGGCCCAGGCATATGAATTCTCTCTCTCTCTCTCTCTCTCTCTCTCTCTTTCTCTCTCAATTTTTAAAAATTAAATTAAAAAGAAAAGAATTTGGGCTGGAGAAATGGCTTAGCAGTTAAGTGCTTGCCTGTGAAGCCTAAGGACCCTGGTTCGAGGCTCGGTTCCCCAGGTCCCACGTTAGCCAGATGCACAAGGGCACACATGCATCTGGAGTTCGTGCAGAGGCTGGAAGCCCTGGCGTGCCAATTCTCTTTCTCTCCCTCTATCTGTCTTTCTCTCTGTGTCTGTTGCTCTCAAATAAATAAATAAATAAATAAATAAATAAAGAATTTGTACAAAAAAGAGACCAAATAATATTTGCTGAAAATGTATCCACTTTTGCCTTGTCCATATGCCCTGGTCATGGTTGTGTCATGAGCCAGAAGCTTGTAGAAGTATGGGGCGTGGTGCTGGAGAGATTACCCAGTGGTTACTGCACTTGCCTGCAAAACCTAAGTACCCAGGTTCAGCTCCCCCAGTACCCATGTAAAGCCAGATGTACAAAGTGGTGCATTCATCCAGAGTGTGTTTTCAGCAGCTAGAAACCCTGATGAGTCCTTTCTCTACCCCCTCCTTGAAAATAAAAACAAAAATTGGGCCAGAGACACTTCAGTGGTTAAGGTGCTTGCTTGCAAAGCCTAAAGACCCAGGTTTGATTCCCCCACACATGTGTACAGCCAGATGCATATGTGGTGCATATGGATTTTGCTTGCATCACCTGGACACCCTGGTGCACCTACTTGCATTCTCTCTCTCTCTTTCTCTCTGTCATAAATAAATAAAAATAAATTTTTTAAAAGATGTACACAGTGGAATTCTACTCTGTTGTAAGGAAAAATGAGATAGTAAAATTTCCTGAATACTGTCTCTTATTAAAAAAAAAACCATATTGCATAGCATGCAAAGTCGCAGATGGCTGATAGCTAAAACAGGTGGAGCTAAGACTGCCCAGGCCAAGGAAACAAGCAGAGCAGTGCAGCTCTAAAGCATGTTCTTTCTCAGAGCAGTGATGCAGTCTTCACAAGAAAACTCGAAGTAAGTCACTATGGCATGGTTTGGTGGCACACACTTTTAATTCCAGCACTCACAGGACAGAGGTAGAAGGATCACTGTCAGTTCAAGGTCACCCAAAAAGAGTAAGTCACTATAGGCAGTGAACAATAGGCTAAAACGATGAACATTGTTTGAAACAAAACAGCAGAAACCTACATGTCCTCCAAAAGTTTTAAAGTAAAAAATACCAAATTTTTGAGTGTGATGGCCCTTGGAAAGTGGAGTTCCAGGAGTTCAGTGTCATCCTTGATGACATAGAACATTTAAGGCCAGCCTGGGCTACATAAGTCCTTCTACTCCAAATTAAGGGAGACAGGGAGGGGTCAGTGCTCAAGAGCACTTTCCATGCAGGCATAGGTGTTGACGTAGGCCTGAGAGACCACTCGCATTTGCATCCCATGACCCATATAAACAGCTAGGCCTGGGACACGCACAACTATAACCCCAGACGAGCAAGGGGACAGAGAATCAAGATTAACCAGAGCACAGGCAAAAATGGTGTGCTCCAGCATCAGTAACAGACTCTGGCTCAGATTAGAACAAGCACGTGGAGAAGGACATCCAACATGTTCTGGCATCTGTAGGCAAGTGCACTCCAGCACAGGTGAACAAATAGGACACCACAAGGGCCCCTCTACATGCAGACACCACATACCCCCTCCACACATGCGCAGGAAAAAGAAAAGCATTCTGTGTTTTCTCTCATAAATAGAATCTAGACCTCCCTCTCTCCCTCCCTCCCTCTCTCTCTCTCTCTCTCTCTCTCTCTCTCTCTCTCTCTCTCTCTCTCTCTCTCTGTGTGTGTGTGTGATGAATGTAGAAAAGGGGGAAAGAAGACAAGGGAATACTTGTGACAGGAAAACAGAAAGGACTCGTTAGGGAGAGGAAGAGAATCAGAAAATGGGGCTCAAGGGAATAGAAGACAGTGAAGGAAGAGGATGAAAAAAATTAAAGAAAAATAAACCAATGAAAAGAAAAATTAAATTTGTTGGCTAAAAATGCATGCTAATGGCTTTATAATGTAAAACTTCATTACCATAAAGGATACTGTGGAATGCCAGAATTGATTTTATATGCACAGCACAAACACCAGTATATGAGAAGCAAACACATACACATGGCACTTGTTTTCTTATTAGTTTACATTATTGTACAATTATTGTATTTTGTTATGGCATTCTCATGCATGTATATAATGTACTTTGATCATATCCACACATACACACACTTCTATTGACCTCATCTTCGTGATAACCCCCTTCTTTTTCGAAAAAAAAACTTCCCTTTTACTTTTTAAAATATGTTTGTATGTATTTTGTTGCAAGGGAGAGAGAGAATGCATGAGAGCATGTAGGGCCTCTTACCACTGCAAACATACTCAGACACATGTGTCACCATGTGCACCTGGCTTATGTGGGTACTGGGAAAGCAAACCCAGGCCATCAGGCCTTGCAAGCAAGTGCCTTAATTGCTGAGCCATCTCTCCAGTGCCCCTTTTACATTTATTCATTTATATTTTATATTTTGTAATCTAGATTCAGCTTATGAGAAACAACATGTGATACTTCTTGGCTCTGGCTTATTTCATGTAACACTAAGGGATATCTAGTTTCATCCATTGTCCCCAAAATTACATAATTTTACTGTTTTTGCATCCAGTCAAAACCAGATGGTGTGTATTGTATTTTCTTTTTTCTGTTGCTGGACACCCAGGCTGATTCAAAACTTAGCCATGGACAACAGTGGTATGATCAGCATGAATGCACAGGCATCTCTATTATACACTGTCCTAGACTCCTTGAGGCATATATCCAACAGCTGTACAGCTGGTTCATATAGCAGATACATTTTGTGCTACTAAGGAACATCCATGCTGATTCCCATAATGTCTCAACTAATTTACAATCTCAGTAAATAAGCGTTCTTAATTATCCTCTCCACATCCTCCCCAGCATTTCTTAGTGTCCTGAAAATCACAAGTCTTACCCTGTTGAAATAGAATCTCCCTATAATTTGTAGTTCCATTTTCCTCATGTTTAAGATCTTTGAACAATTTTTCATGTATTTATTGGTCATTAGTACTTCTTCATGGAACTTTTAATTTGCCCATTGTACTTGATTTTGATTTTGGTGTTTTATGGTTGTAATTTGAATAACTTTTATATATCCTGGATATAAATGCCCTGCCAGACAAAAAGCTGGCAGTGTTTCTCCCACTCTGTAGAATGTCTTGCCACTCCAGTAATTGTTTCCTTTAGTGTGCAGATTCTGGTCACATTCAGTACAATTTGTTATGATTTCTTAGTCCCTTCTGGAAACTCACTCCTATGCTTATATTGCAAACTATTTTCCCAACATTTTCCTCTAGCAGTTTCAAGTCTTATATTAATAGATTTCATTCATCTTTAATTGATTTGTACACAGTGATCGAGTTTATATATATAGTTTTTTATGTAGACAGCCAGTTTTTTTTTCCCACTACTATTTGTTAGAGAGGCTGTCTCTTCTCTTACATGTTTTTGTGAAGTTTGCTAAAAATAATCAGGTGCGTGTACTGAATGAGTTTATTTCTGGGTCCTTTATTCTATTCCACTGGTGGCTGTGTCTGTTATGTGTTACTATCATGTTTGTTTTGTTATATCGCCCTGAGCACAATGTGAAATCAGGTATGGTGACACCTCCAGCATCAGCCATGCCTCTTGGGGCTCACTAGGTGCAAAGCTCAGCTCCAAATTTGACTCTTCAGCTAGGTAATCAAGATTTTATTTTACTCTGCAGGAACTTTCAGGAAACTTTTGATTCATTAGAAAACTTATTTGTTTACTGTTATTTATATTTTACCCAGTCATCTATAGCTAGGGTTGGCACAGTTAGCACCCATATAGCATACTCAATTAAATGCAAATAAAAGATAAGCAACTAATAATAATATTTTCACCAAAAATACTTATGCTAAAATACTGTAGGTTATACATCTGAAATGCAAATTAAACTGTACACCCATATTTCATCTAGCAATCGTACAGTGCATCTGCTAATACTACTGCTTTTTTTCATTCTTTCACTTAGTAAGCACATCCAAACAATAGTGTCATAAATTATGCTTTAGGCTATCTGGCAGCCTGTGCAAAAGACTGTGATGTGGCTGGAGAGATGGCTTAGTGGTTAAGCATTTGCCTGTGAAGCCTAAGGACCCCAGTTCAAGGCTTGATTCCCCAGGACCCACGTTAGCCAGATGCACAAGGGGGTGCATGCATCTGGAGTTCCTTTGCAGTGGCTGGAGGCCCTGCTGTGCCCATTCTCTCTCACTCTCTCTCTCTCCCTCTTTCTCTCTCTGTCACTCTCCAGTAAAAATAAATTTAAAAAAAAGACTGTGATGGATTTAATAGGATTCCTGGCATTTTTAAAAAGTTGTTAATATTTATTTTTATTTATTTATTTGACAGATAAAGGAAGAGAGAGAGAGAGAGAGAGAGAGGCAGAGAGACAGAGAGAATGGAAGTGCCAGAACCTCCAGCCATTGTAAAGGAACCCCAGATGCCCCCTTGTGTATCTCGATAATGTGGGTCATTGGGAATCGAACCTGGGTCCTTTGGCTTTGCAGGCAAATGTGTTAACTGCTAAGCCTTTCCTCCAACCTGATTTCTAGCTTTTGATAACAAGTGATAACTATTTATGAGATTGGTACAGCACAGTTAAAGACACTGCTTCCATTTACTATAAAAATACACTTCTGAAAGGGACATGAAAAGTTTGATTTTTAAAATTTTTTAAATTCAGTGGTAAAGAAAAATGAAATTATGAAATTTTCATGGAAATGGATGGATCTGGAAAGGATTATACTAAGTGAGGTACCCTAGACCCAGAAAGCAAAACATGGCATGTTCTCTCTCATATGTGGATCCTAGTTACCAATGCTCAGACTTTTGTAAACTGGAGTAAAAATTGGTAGCTGAGGCCAGTAAGCTAGAAAGAGTTATAAGAAAGGAAGGAGAGGGTTGGACTTAAGGTGATGGTATTGTATGTATGTTAGTAGAATAGATTACAGGGAGGTGAAAGATTGCATAAAAGAGAGGTGGGGGAGGGTCAATCAAAATTCAGGATATTCTGAATAAGACATATGAAAAGCTACTTTTTTGAATAATGACACATCCAGAAGCCACAGATTGTTACTAGAAAACTTTCAGTGCCAGGGATGGGATACCATCTAGTGAGTTGTTGGCCAGGGAGGGCCCTGATGTCCCTCAAAACATAACAAGCTATTGCCAATGCTCTTGGTTTCCCACCAGAAATAGATGATGGCATCCATTGCTGAGGATTCTATATGCCTGGGCTGCAAGGTTACCAAGAAATCACACTTGGGCTGAGTTGAAAACCTCCTTTCTGTAGACCAGCTGACAGAAAGCTGGAAAAAGTTGTACTTCATGCAGCACCATGAAGATAGAAGTCATTAGTGATGAAAACAATGGACACTGCAAGCCTCAAGTTTGGTCACCCTGGCCAAATGAGCCACCGGGTACAATAGTGGCATGTCTGTTATGGCCAAAGCCAAGTGCATTCTAACTGGGCTGGATACCTGGTCTATGGGAGGGAATACATGCCTGATCCTGAAAATCTAATCAATAGCTTATTGTGGGGCAGGTCATGAACCTTTGGAGTGTAATGCTTGCTCTTAACAATACCCTCATAATGGGAGGAAAAGATGATGACATCCAAATAAAAGAGAGGCTAATGGAGAGAGGAAGAGAATATGATGGAGTGTGGATTTGTGAAGGGGAAAGTGGTGAGCGATGGGAATTATCATGGTTTATTGTCTGTAAGCATGGAAGCTGTCAATAAAAAAATAGTATTTGCTTTTAACCAAATAGCAGTGATAAAGATGCACAATTATGATTTATGCACAACATTATGAAACATATAGTTGTTTATATAAGTATTATGTATGTTCATATCATATTCTGAGTATACAATTATATTTTGCATCAATATGTGGATGTTTTACAAAGTATTACATTGCAACCTTATGAGTTTTATAAAATTTGATCTAAATGTCTAAAATAACAATACTAATTTTTTATGACACATACTTAATTTTTACATTTTAATCATGCAAACAATAGGAATTTAAAATTTTTTGTGATTTCAACATTTTATTTAATCAAATATACATTATAAGCTAGCAGAAGTTTGAAATTTAAAAAGGAAAGGTAGGGACAACTATTCAGCAGCAATCACAATGTGAATTTAACCGCACAATGACTATGTAATAGGTTCATGCACTCTAACCCTTCATAAAATCTCAAAAGACAAAACAAAAATGTAAATTCTAAGAGTGGGAACATTGATTAACAAGCATTTCTCAAACCTCTCATCGAAGTACAACAAGGTGCTTTACCTGTGTTCTTGTTCCTTATTCTCTCAAGAGATACAAAAGTCATATTAGGAGCTGAAGAGATGGTTTAGTGGTTAAGGTGCTTGCCTGCTAAGCCTAAGGACTTGGGTTTGATTCCCCATCACCCACCACATGCTAGTGCATATGTGTAGAATTTGTTTACAGTGTCTAGGGGTCCTAGCACACCCATTCTCATTCTTATTCTCTCTCTCTCTCTCTCTCTCCCTTTCTCATAAATAAATAAATAAATAAATAAATCTATATTTTTTTTAAAAAAAAGACTTAAAAAGTAACATCATAAAGGTACTACAATAATAAAATATGCTTCTGAGGTGAAATATGGCCCTACTACTATGACAATGTCAGAGAAAGTAAACATTCTGACTGCAGTTGCAGTAATAATAAACCAAACCCACCTAAGTGGTTCACTGCTACATATAAATCTGACTGCCACCTCAGAAGGAAAGCCCATCTAGCACCCAGCGCTCGCCCGCACCACTGAGAGTAAAGACGGCCAGCTTCACAGAACAATTAGGTTTGTCATAGAAATTCACCTATCACTTTATGGTTTAGAGCTTTTAGAACATATTTGTACAGGAACAAAAGTTCATAAATGTTGAATAATTCCCAGGGCAGTCTATGAATGTGTACCGTACTTAAGCAGCTTATCAATCATTTTTAATTGCTCTTATAACTGGCTGTATAAAAAATACCTTAGGAGCCGGACATGGTGGTGCACACCTTTAATCGCAGCACTTGGGAAGCAGAGGTAGGAGGATCACTGTGAGTTCAAGGCCACCCTGAGACTACATAGTGAATTCCAGGTCAGCCTAGACTAGACTGAAAGCCTACCTAAAAAAAAAAAAAAAAAAAAAAAGTTAAGAGCTCCAATTGAAGATCCTCTCTTGTGTCACTCCCCTCAAATGACATATATTCTTTGTCCCAGGTATTTAATACCACTGTGTATCAATCTAAGGAGAATACAAATCTCAAACCTTGTCAGCAGGAACACTGGAGGGATGGGAGCCTGGTGCAGAACTCCAAAAAGAGGTGTCTGCTCCATGTGGTGACAAATGTGAGCTCCACCAATGACTCCTGTCCAGTAGTTCTGCCTGTTCATGTACAGTCCAATACCAACTGTTCTGCCAGTTCACATATAGACCAGGGCTAAAGAAATGGCCAAAGACAGAAAAGATTGCTTAGAACTTTCCTGAGTTATGGAGTTCCATATGTTCTAGGCAGAGGAAAGACAGAAAAAGCATAATTTACCCACAAACCTGTAGTCCAAGACGACGATTCTCTCTTTTTGTTTTGCTTTTCAAGGTAGGGTCTCACTCTAGTTCAGGTTGACCTGGAATTCACTATGTAGTCTTTGAGTAGCCTTTAATTCGTGGCGATCCTCCTATCTCTGCCACCTGAGTGCTGGGATTAATGGCATGTGCCACCATGCCTGGCAAGATGAGTATTCTTCATATGTCCAGCTTCTATCTACTTTGGAAATATTAGATTGTGCACATCTTGCACCTGAGAATCAGAATAAGTGTACAAGCTCTGAGGTAAGCAGGCATGGCTTTGAAACCTGACTCTACTTTGAATAAAAAGCTATCTCTGTCTCTCTTAATCTAAAGGCTTGATACCAGGGTGTCTCTATCGCTCTTACTCTAAAGGCTTGATACAAGGGTGTGAAATTCATAAAAATAGTTTAGGGCTGGAGAAATAGCTTAGCAGTTAAGGTGCTTGCCTGTAAACCCTAGGAACCAATGTTCAACTCCCCAGATCCCACATAAGTCAGCTGCACAAGGTGACACACGTGCACAAGGTGGCACACATGTCTGGAGTTTGATTGCAGTGAACAGAGGCCCTCTTTTGAGAATTCTCCCTCCCCTTCACTTCTTCTCATAAAAAAATAAATAAAAGGTTTTCAAAAAATAACTGAGGGCTGGAGAGATGGATTAGTGTTTAAGCGCTTGCTTGTGAAGCCTAGGGATCCTGGTTCAGGGCTCAGCTCCCCTGGACCCACATTAGCCAGATGCACAAGGGGGCACACGAGTCTGGAGTTCATTTGCAGTGGCTGGAGGCCCTGGCGTGCCCATTTTTTCTGTCTCTCTCTATCTGCCTCTTTCTCTCTGTCTGTTGCTCTCAAATAAATAAATGAACAATTTATTTAAAAAAATTTATACTTATGAAGTGCACATCTGTAGCACACAGTTTCAGGTTTGCTGAGATGAACTTCCAGACGAGGCACAGTTATGCAGGAAGGGATTTATTGGAGCTTACAGATCCAGGGGAAGTTCCATAATGGCAGAAAAGCTGGCCTGCCTTCACAGGTCCAAGTAGAGAGAGGGAAGCACAAGCCAAAAAGCCAAAAGTCACACAGTACAGCACACTTCAGGAACTCCAGCTAGATTCACTTTGCATATCTTTCAATTGAAATCTCAAAACCACCACAACTTAAAAATCTGCACAGTGACATTGCTTTCAACCAGCTGGCTGCAGATGAAAACTACAAATTAATCCCACACTGAATATATTGGGGGGCATCTATTCAAACTACTACAGCATCACTTAATATAAATCCCATTCTCCCTGCCATTCTGATGAGTGATAAATTTGTCGTGAGTCAATTGGTACCCAAGTTGCATTTTTGATGCTACAGGTCAGAAACCGAGACAGGATAAGATTGGCCATGACAATACCATAATGAGGCGTAAACAACACTGAAGATATTCATTCCTGTAGAAGCGTTTTTGCAGGCCTCAATCCCTCATTCCTAACACCTCTCTCCATCTGCCACATCATTCCAATGAGGTTAAGATGACAACTTGACTCTTCCTTGTAAGGGGGTACAGAAGTACATGAAACCAAAAGAAAATAGAAGTAGAAGTCATCAGTAACTCAAAGTTACCAAAAGAAATATTAGCTGCTACTTTTCAACCATGTATGTATGTCACTTTTCACCATCTAGTACAAGGAATAAACTACAATGATTCCTATTTCAAGAATATTACAGAGATATCACCTAAATTTAAAATGTTAAAAATTTAAAGATTCACACCAAGTACTAGGTAAGTGCATGGCCTAATTTTTTGTTTTTCAGGTAGGGTCTCACTCTAGCCCAGGCTGACCTGGAATTCACTATGTAGTCTCAGGTGGTCTCAAACTCATAGTGATCCTCCTACCTCTGCCTCCCAGGTGCTGAGATTAAATGCATGTGCCACCATGCCCAGCTGAATTAAAAATATATTCAGGGACTGGAGAGAGAGTTCAGTAGTTAAAGGTGCATGCTTGCAAAGCCTGACAGCCCAGGTTCCATTCCCCAATACCCACATAAAACCAGATGTACAAAGTGGCACATGCATCTGGAGCTAATTTACAGTTGCACCCTTGTTTGTTCTCTCTCTTTCTCTCTCTCTCTGCTTTGAAATACATAAAAAATATATTCAAGGGCAGGGATCACAGCTCAGCTGTTAAAGGTGCGTGCTTACAAAGCCTGCGAGCCCCAGTTCAATTCTCAAGCCACCCCTAGACAAAAAAAAGTAGCACGTATGTCTTCTGTACATTTATAGTGGCAAGAATCGCAGCATGCATGTGCATGCACAAGCATAAATATGCATAAAAATAATTAAAACTTAAAAATATTGAAATACCCAGAATAGTGGCTCATACTTTTATTCCCAGCACTCAGGAAGCTAAGGTTGAAGAATCAATGTGAGTTTGAGGACAGCCTGGGCTACAGAGTGTGTTCCAGGTTGGCCTGGGCTAGAATGAGAACTTACCTTAAAATAAGTATATACATATACACAAATATTTGCATATATAAGTATGTCTGTAATATATAAACACACAACACACACACACACACACACACACACACACACGCAAAATAATACACTATGTGCTGAAAGTTTGGTCCCTAATGCAATGTTTACAGGTGGACTAGGGGGTATCATGAGAACTGGGACCTAATCAGTAGATTTTTTCACAGATTCATAATCTGATGGGATCCTGGGGAGAGAGTAGCAGGGCCTAGTGAGAGGAAGTAGGTCAGTGGACACATGCCCTTGAGATGTACACCCTGTCCTCAACCCCTCCCTCATTGTCTGTGCTTCCTAGCGACCTCTCTACTATGCCCTTCCACCATGAGTTCTGCCTCACCACAAGTCTAGAAATATAAACCAAGTGAATGTGAACTGAAACCTTAGAACTCATCTTCCTCCTTTTCAGGTATTCACTTATTATAACAAAAAGTCACTAACACATATGGTCTACTATATGAAACATTAGGTTCAAGATGTCAACAAAATCATTCCTGTATTAGAAAGAGTAATAAAGAGCACACCTTCCTCTCTATCCACTAGAAGCAAAGAAAGATGTCTAGGAACAGACCACAACTACCACCCATCAAAGACAGTAATTCATCCTTGCAAATTTATCTTGAACAGGCCTGTGTGCACACCTTTAATCTCAGCACTTGGAAGGCAGAGGTAGGAGGCTTGGTGTGAATTCAAAGTCAGTATGGGACTATAGAGTGATTTCCAGGTCATTCTGGGATAGAGTCAGACCCTACCTCTGAAAAAAAATCTTACTCCAGTAGGTATCAAAATATTGGATACAAGTCCGAAGGCATGAAACCAATAAAACTCCAGCTAAATTTTATTGTATAAACAAGGGGCCTTATTAGTTCTTTGCACGTGTGTACGTGTGTGTGATATTTTTGAATGATACATAAGAAAGTGTTAGGAGCTATACTATGGGGACTGGAGAGATGGCTGTGCAGTTCTAGGGCACTTGCTTACAAAGTCTGCTGACCCAGGGTCCAGTACCCATATGGAGGCAGATGCACAATGTGGCACTCACATCTGGAGTCTGCTTCCAGGTATGAGATCCCTAAAGCACCCACACCCTATCTCTATATATCTCATTTAAACAAATATAAAATGAAGAGCTAGACTATAAGTGCGATTATAGAATATCTAAGAGTCTTGCCTTCATACTCCTTCACAAGATTCATTTTTGTTTTTAGATCAAATATGCATTTTTCAATAAAATCTAATTTCTAAATTTTATCTACCAGGTTATGCAAGTTGGGGATATGCTGAACATACAAATCAAAAATTTCACCTAATTTTGTAGTATCTTTTACTTTAAAACCTATTTATCACATATTTATTTAAATCTAAATAGGGAAAAGCTGATGACCTGCTGTCATCCTTTTTTGTCACAAAAGACGCTTCATTGCACAACAGACACCATTATTTAGCACAGACCTTCCTGAGAGTAAAAGGCAGCACAGGGCCAGTTGAGGAGCTCTTGGGAGCTGTCTGCGGGTTTGAGACAGGGTATGGCTATGCTTCCAGGCTGGCCTTAGCTTGTGGTCCTCTTTACTGGTGTCATTTCAGACCTGACCCAGCACAGCTCCACACGTACAATAGATGTAATACAAATTTATGATTCCTCGTGGTAATATTTTTTAGGTTCAAGATAACATGGTTTCTGAACTCTGACTTACAGTTTTAAAAGTGGTCAGTTCTCTTTTATCCAAATGCAATTCTCCATCTCACATAATAAAAAGCCACAAGCAAACCACTCTTCTTCTTAAAATAGGAATTGCCCTTTTGGCTTTAAATTTCCATGGGACTCTGTTGGGCTGGGCGCTAGGTGGTACTTGGTGCTAAGTGGTTACAACACCAATACAACCTATATAGACTTTGGCTTGAATGACCGACATGCATTACCCAGTGGTTACACAGTTTACACCTAAACACGCATTCTGAATGCATTAGTGTACCAGTAAATCAATAAGTTCAATTGTGAATAGTTCCGAGTCCATTTTTTATTATCGTTGGTATGTTGTGTGTATCCGCACATGTGTGTATTCAGAGGGACTGCTGTATTAAAATCTCGTGTATACACACACACACACACACACACACACACACACACACACACCCCTATGGTGAAAGGCCCTTTCCCAGAACCAGTGCCAGAGGACTTGCCCCAAAGGAAGTTATCCCCAGAGTCATGTACCCAAACGATGAAGGCTCAAGCTGAGGGAAGAAGCCCTGCGAAGAGGAGGTGGAGGAGAAAGGCTGGTGTGTGGCAGCAGCAAGGGGTGAAGAGTGGAGGTGACGCTTGGGGGTGATTGTCTCCCAGCTGGGCTTCTGCAGAGCGAAAACTGAGCTCTGCTGTCTTGCTGGACTGTGCTGCAGGGTCCGTGAAACCTGCCAGCCTATCTGGAAAGTTTACACATCTCAGGATACCGGACAACCTGGGTGTGGAGAGGATTTTTCTTTCCCTATTGAAGAGTAAGATGTACCTTCCCTTTAGTTTTGGGGGAAAAAAAAAGTAACCCTTCGCTGGAGAACAGAGCACAGCCATCCCTGGGTCTGCATGGATTCTGAGTCCTCCTTCCCTTTCTCCTTCCGCCCATGATTGAGTGAATCTAGCAGAGAAAAGAGGGAAGTCATTCATCAAATGGACCGGAAAGATGCAGTTTTCGTGGGCTGTCAAGGAGGAAGTGACTTCTGCTTCTCCAGGGGCCAAAGAGCTGAGTCTGGGAAGCGAGGACCAGGAAGGAAGGAGGGGGGAGAAACAGTGCGACCCCTTGGGACCCAGTGCCACCTGCGGGATCCCCGGCCCAACCCGCCCCGGCTCACGGGCGGAGCGATTTCATGTACTTGATGATGATGCCCAGCCTGGGGGTCGCCTCGAGCGGCTCCACGTGGCCTGCCGCGCTGTCTGCCAGGCCCCTGTCCCGGCCAGAGCCGCCCCTTTCCGCCGGCCCCTCATCCGACGCAGGCGACTGTCCCAACCTCAGGGTGGCCGGAGCGTTGGGCGAGGCAGGACCGTCCCCGCCGCCCGCGCCCTCGGCCTCGGCCCGCGCGAACTGGCTCTAGTCGGGAGCAGACCCGGCGCCGGCGGGGAGGAGCGCTAGCAGAGGACGGCTCCGCCCCGGTTCACCGCCCGGGCGGCAGCTTTGAAAAGCGGCGGCGGCGCTCGGGCTGGAACATCCTGGGCGGGTCCAGTAGGGCAGAGGTCTGGCGGGGTCCGTGTCGGCGGGGTGGGCGGCGGCGAGCCGCGGAGAAGCGGGCGAAATGCAGCAGGAGGTGCGTGAACCCGCGGCCGCCGCCCGCCCCGAGCCACACCGAAGGCCCCGGGCGTAGGGCCGGGCGGCCTCCTCGTCGGCGGGCGCGCGGAACCATGGACTGCGGGCGCGCACCGGCCATCGCCCGTGGACCACGGTGTCCCCGAGGTGCGGCGCCGCCGCCCTCATTCCCCGGTCGTGCCGGGCTGGAGACTGGTTCTGACAGCCCGAGGGGACGGGCAGACCTCTGGGCTTCTCAGGAGCCCCGCCTCGAGGGCAGCACTGACCCAACCGAGGCCGCAGCGGAGGGGTGTGGCGGGCGAGGCGGGGGACGCGCTCTGACCCCCCGCCCCGCGAGGCCGGCGCCCGCCTGCTGCCCAGGGTGTGCGCTCCGCAAACAGTTGAGTTCAGGTGGGCAACACCAGCCTGGAGATCAAACAAAACGCGAGTGGGGGGGGGGGACCCCAAACTATCTACAAAACAAAGCAACCTGACGAAAGGAGGTGTTGAGTCTTAATACCAGTGTTTGGGAGTCTTGAAGCTTGGCAAGGTCAGGAATTAATTGTAGACTCTAAGGACAGTCCTTTCATGTCCAGTTTATGCGCGATAAAGTAGGGTTTACTGACTCCCTGGAGGTCTATACTTCAGGCTCTATGGATGGAATTCGAATAAAGATAACAAAGAACAGTGATTAATCTGTTTGGTAGTCTGATTATAATATGGTGAGGAGAGGTTTTTTCCAGGTTTTGTCTGGCTGGTGTTCTAAAGGATTCCTGTATTGGCATTGGCACCTCTTTCCCAATTTGGGGGAAGTTTTCTTCTATGATTTTGGTGAAGACACCTACTATGCCTTTGGAGTGAAATTCTTGTCCTTCTACTATGCCCTGAATTCTTATGCTTGATCTTTTCATAGTGTTCCGAATATTTTGAAATTCCCTCTCATACTTTCTGATTAGTTTGTCTTTCCCTTTGTTGGGCTGTATTAGATCTGCCACCGGGTCTTGTAACTTAGATACTCTGTCCTCTCCTTCATCCATTCTACTGGTGAAGTTTTCTGCAGAGTTTTTATTTCATTAACTCTGTTAAATTGCTAGTGATTCTGACTGTTTTTTAATCATTTATATTTCTTTGTTTATGTCTAGTATTGACCACTTGATTTCATTAAATTAGTGTCTTGTGTTTTCGTTGATTCCTTTGATTTCCTCTTTCATTATTTTGATATTTTCTTTTACAATTTGAACATATGTATAATGACTCTTTTGAAATTTTTCGGGCATTTCCTCTAAATCATTCTGATTGGAGGACTTTTGTGATGTATGTATACTTTTTGGTGGAATTAGATTGTCTTTTTAAAAAATATTGTTATTTATATATTTTTGAGAGGGAAAGAGGCAGAGTGAGTGGGAGAGAGAGAGAGAGAGAGAGAGAGAGAGAGAGAGAGAGAATGGGCATGCCAGGGCTTCTAGCCACTGCAAATGAACTTCAGGTGCATGCACTCCCTTGTGCATCTGGCTTACATGGGTACTGGGGAATCAAACTGGGATCCTTTGGCTTTGCAGGCAATCACCTTAACCTCTAAGCAATCTCTCCAAACCCATAGATTGTCTTGATTCTTGGTGTTTCTTTTGTTATAATGTATATATTTTTGCATCCTTGATTATGCAATGATTGGATTTTCTAGTTAGCTGGGTTTATTAGATATATCGATCAATCTGATGTTCTATATCTTCAGGGTAGTAACTTAAGGCGCTAGGTATGGCTCTCAAGACTCTCAGAGTATGTACAAAAGTTACCCTTGGTGTTGAGTTTGCTGGCTATGAGTGCATTCAAGTAGGCTGAGAGGAACCAAATAGAGGTAGTTTCTGAAATTAAACTAAACAATGTACACTTTCAATGAAAAACAGAACAAAGTATTTATCCAAGAGTGGGTATTCTGACAACCAGATCCTGTGTATGTCCCTTAGGCTGTGTGGTGCCTCACCCACTCCCTTAATCCTGACAACAAGGCTGTCAAGATTTCTGGTCTGTTATGTGTTCCAAGTCAGCAAATGACCTGGTGAGATCCTTCCCTAATATATAAAAGAAGAAAAAAAAAAGCCACTATAATTCAAGAAGCAAGAAATCACAAGCCCAATATACAGCTTATTTTAGAATGGCAAATCTGACCATGCATCAGATTTAACATATAATTGATTCTGATATGGAAGGTGCAATAAGCACTTCTGGTTCAGGCCTATAAACTAGGTTTATTAGGTGGTTACAGTCCTGGTGAAATCCCAGTTACCTTCTGGAATGATTTTCGTCTCTGTTATTCTGCTCCTGCTTGAGTCCCGCTGTTGGTTCAAGTAAGTATGGCCAGGTCCCTGGACCGCTACTCTGTTCGCTGGAACTGAGCACTGGCAGTGTGGGAGGTGAGGCTGCTCATGCTGTTCTAGTTCACTCACTGTTCCACATGTTCTTCTACCTAGTGATCTCCTCCTCCGTTGTTCACTGCCATTCTCCCTTCTCATTTCTTGAGATTGCAGAGAGCTCCAATATGAGTGGAGAATCCCCTCATCTGGCTTTTCCTGTGCCTCAAGATGAGCCTGGTGGCTGGCTGGTGCACCACAGCTGTGGACCTGCCAGAGCAACTTCTGCAGTTCTGTGTGGGCTCTGTATGCTGTGGATCTCCCCTACATCTACACTGCCTTTTCAATTTCCTATACCCCTCAATTTTTAAAGAAAACTGTGTATTTTGCTGATTTTTTG